>NC_049208.1:30438786-30651286 GCF_013347855.1 Anguilla anguilla | reverse complement strand
GGCCACAGTGAGTCAGGACATTGTTTAATGTCTCATCCGACGGCTTGAGGCTTCTGGAGCTAGGCACAGGTTAATTCCTGGTTCTAGTGTCTGGAGAGTTTTTACTGTTTTGATGTTTTCCAGTACCTTGTTCCATTTTGTGTCATTTTTATTTCTAAATTTTTTTATTCAAAGTTTCAGTTCCAGCCAACGTCTGTCCCATGCTACGCTTATGGAGATTCATAGCATCAGTGGCAGTGCATGTGGAGAAGTCCCAATGTAGAGGGTGTACTGCTTTGGCTGTGAAGCGAGAATGATGGCAGCCATGATGAACAGGACTGTGTCTCTTTACTGGGAAAGCCCTTGGGTTTCTGTTCCAGGTTCTGATCAGGGAACAAACCAAGGGAGCTGTGAAGGCTGTGGTACCGATAGCTCATCTAGACCTATAGCCTAATGGGGCCCTCGCAGACCCTCACTAAACATATGCTACTGATAAAGCTGCGATGACATCTGTATCACAAAAAGCTATATAAAAGTTTACATCACTGTTATGGGACTAGTTACATTGTGTGGCACAGATTGACAAAGTGGAGGTAATTCTTTCTTTTTGATAGCTGTCGATCTTTTTATTAAAAACAAGTATTTAATCCAGCAGATAACATTTATATAATTGACTGTTTCCACGTAACAGATACCATACATTTAATGGACTGATTTACAGGTGATGAAGGGTCTGTAATTTCGCCACTTCTCTCACCCCTTTTTTGGTGGCTCTCCAGCCACAGGCCTGGGCTGGGAATGTTTGCCCGCATGAGCTCTGTAATGCTCTCAAACGCAGCTAGGTGGTGCTATAAGTACAGCTGTGGTTGAGGAGGGCATACACCAGCATGTTGTAGTACTTTTTTACAGAAACACAACGAATGTGTCCTTACATACTGGATGTAGTGTGCTACAGAAAAAAAAGAAAAGAAATTTGATCAGGATTCCAGTTTCTTGGCCAGATTTCAGGATTTGTCATGTATGCAGAGTCCTGTATAGACCAGATAGTGGGTTTTGTGAGTGAGAGATCCTCTGTAATTCTGGCACTGTTTTACGGCTTTACTGTAGTTTTGCCTCAGGTGCGAGAGTGAGGTAGTGGACTGCAGGAGGCAGAGGGATTCCACACTAGAGTCTTCACTGGCACAGCTCCCAGTGCTGCCCATTCAAAAGTCAATAAAGCTTTTAATGAGAAAGAATCTCCATAGTCTGCATATTGTACAAAAATAAGGAAAATTTGAAAACACAAAGCACTGCTACATTACTGGCAATCAAACTACAGTCAACGCACCCCTTCTCATGTATGCACTTTCGCCTGCCAGCTATTTGAAATAGACTTTTAGCTAATAACTGCTTACAATATTCTACAATTCTTAGAAGGAATCTCTTTTCGTGTCAAATCCTTGCCACAGTCCATACCGTTTACATGTAATTCTTATTCTCCCCACATGGTGTCAGTGTACCATAAATAATTGAACACACTTTCTCCAAGTCATCCTAATAGATGCTACCCACACTGTTTCTCCTGCTTAACAAATCCGTTAGATTTAGTCATGCAGAAATAACAACGGCGTTACAGAAATATTTACCATGCCTGGTTATGTCACGTTCATAAAAAATTAAACAACTGAGTGAACAGGCATCGACTTAAAAATGTTTAATGCATGTGTGTAATGAAAACGATTATATGCTGCTGACATGCAGATTAAATCCTGAGTGACAGCGCATTTACACTGTTGCCAATAGAATGTACCCAACACATGACTTTGAAAAGGCAGAAAACTTTACTTTAGATTGAAGACACTGTAGTCATTGAACTATATCTAACAAGATATGAGAGGTTAGATCAGATAAAAGTAGAAGCTGGCCATCAGCGCCTTCCCTGTTGGGAAACAACTGCCTGATGTGTTCAATATTGAAGTGAGTAGGCCTAGAATAACAATGTGAATGATGTAAACTGTGTCAATCCCTGAAAGCAGGGCACTCAGCATTCATATTGCTACAGCGGTGCCATAAGCAGTCGGACTGAATGTTCTGGGGGTCTTCTGAATGGCTTTATGAAGAGAGTAGCTGTAGAGAGTAAGGATCTAATATCCAATTTTAAAGTGGGCACTAATTACACTGGTCATTAGGAAAAAAGAGTCCTTCTCATGTTAACCAAAGTCACTAAAATGGTTTATCAGAAATGTAACCTGTTTATTTGACTATGGCATTCAGTATACAAACAATTCTACAAACAGTTCTGCCAGAAGACAACAAATTCCCGATTGGCTAACTAAGCCAATCCACAGCACACACCACACCAAACGATAGGAGAGATTAAAGGATGGAACCGATAGAACTCCAGTAAACAAGAAAACATTTCATTTCCCTCTACTCCACTTCCAAACACACTTATAAAAGCACCAGACAAAATCCCAACAGCTCCTGATTAGTGGTCGACTGATGTAATCGGTGAACATCGGACATTTTGAGGTAATTGGCATTGCTGATGAGGAAACCAAAATGGTTGGTATTAACAAAATGAAACGTGGGCTTCTGCTGATGCTGGAGCTGAATTTTTGTAACAGCTGTGACCCCATGACGGAAAGGTGGCTGCTGTTACGAAAATGCAGCTCCAGCATCGGCAGAAGCCCATGTTTCACTTTGTTAATACAGACCATTTTGGTTTCACCACTGGCCAATGCCAATTACCTAAAATGTCAGATGTACCCTGATTATATCAAATATCATATCAGAAAGAAATGGATGATTGAAAAGAAAAGGTGAGACCGTATTTCTGTTCCTTCCAAAGTAGTTTTCCGCCATTTACATCATGTAAAATACTATAAACCAATCAAATCAATGACTAACTTGATTGAAGCTATAACTAGCTATCAAGGAATATTCTGGAAATAGTCTGCAGGTTTGACGCAGCTGATTCAAACCTAATTACCTCTCCAAGCCTGTGGGGTGATTCAACATTTGCTGAGGTAGAAAAACAGTAATCGATCCACTAGCTTTCCTTTACTGTTTTTTGGTTCTTCAGTCTCTCCCCTTCACAGTCCTTCCAGAAGCAAAAATGTACAAAAAACCTATTATGATGATTATTATTATTATTATCATTATTATTATTATTATTATTATTATTATTATTATATTCTTCATCATTAATATAGATGAAACAAATCCAGCATGGACCCCAGGATAAGAAGGGGAACCACAAAGTTATCAGGCTGTTATCAGGCGGTAGCCTGCCTGGAAAATCTATTGAAATGGTTGAAGTAAGAGCTTAACATGTCAGCTTTCAGTGCATTGCAATGCATGTGACATCACAAGGGCATATGAGAATAAACACATAAGCGCATAATGCCAGAAGACATTGCTTTAGAAAAAAATGAAATGGATGATATGGGGCACACACAAAAATGGAAACAAATTTTATTGACGCAATACAAGGCACAAAACGAGGGCAGCGGCCACAACCTAGCAAAAAAGATACGTCACAGCTATTTCAGTGGGTGATTATACAGTATGCACAAATGGGGCACCCTTTTTTTTTAGAAAGATCGGTTAAAAATATCAGTAACACATTATGCAAATGTGAGTGAGAGATTTGTAATTATCCTGCAAAAGAAGTCAGCCAGTTCAAATGAATACTGACAGGAAGGACTTTGATGTGCAAGTGCGCTTTAGTCTGTTCCACCGAAATAAACCATGAATGTATTTCCCCCCTCCGCAACATCGCACAGCATGAAAAATCTAAACGGGCCAGACAATGCATAGCTTCCCTGTGCAGGTGAACAGACAATTAGGTGCCAGTTCCCCTGACTGTTTCTGGGGAGGGACATAGCGTTACATTGTCTACGTTCTCAGGAAAGCCGAGCTTTGTGGGGAGGGGGTAAGACCCTCTCATGGCCAGCACCTCACCAGCCAGGGCAAGCTGATGAATAGCTCGGCTTCAGTGTCATATAAATTGTTTGGTATTCCCTGCAGAGCCAATTAAAAACTCCCAGTCCGCCGGGAGGACCTTGCAAACAAAAAGCCCGAACACGTGTCAGAGCCAGAAAACCATTAAATAGCTGGCTGCTATGGAAAATTGGTGGTTTTGCTGTAAGTAGCTGGAGTCAGTGCATGCGTTTGCATGATGTATGTTTTAGGCTTAGGGCCATGTCCTTGCTAACTTAAAAAATGTACATAAGTTACACTGGCCTTCTGTTAGCTGCATTTTCGTTGTTGTAGTTTATGGGAGGGATCTTCCGAAGACTGCAGTAAAATTCTCAGGAGTGTTGAGAGAAAATGTGCCTGTCCACCTATAACACGACACCTACAAAATAACGCAGAAAGAAATAACCTATTCATTTCAGAACGAGGGAGAGCACCCTAGAAATGTCAAAGTCCACTTTAATCTCTACACCTTGAAACCAGAAGTAAGATTGTTTGTAGAGATTCTATATTTTAGAAATGGTCAGAAAAAAGGAAAGATGAGTGCGTGATTGTGTGGTTCCAGTTTGTCTTTTATTGCATCCAGTATCTTTTGGTATTGCCTATTTTTTTAGAGCCCAAACATCCCTTTCTCCAAGAGGGATGTTTACCGACTGGAATGATTACAAATTACATTTGAATTGGTATCCACTGATGCTATTGGATTTTCACTCTGGCAAAAATAATAGCAGCCATGTCATAGCTGTCATGATCCATGGATCTCTGGTCCAAAGTTAAGACCTACTTTCTCAAGTCTGGAAAAAAAAAAGTATACAAGCAGTGATCCTCCCCATATTCGTATTGGTTAAATTGTTCATGTGCATAAATTATTCAAATGCATTTATCTGCTTTCTGTCTTCCCAATTGTTGTTGTGTCACTTTGGAACGTCCTTAATGTAATGCAGACACAAACTGTGGAACTCTGGGAGAAAACCCCACATAAGCACTGTAAATGAACTAATGACTTCCCACACCAATCATCTGTGACTTCACTGTGGTGTCTTTCATTTTGCTGAAATCAGCATTTCTGTCAAAGGGCCTTAAACCTTAAAAATTACACATTAATTCAGGCAAACCCCCAAAATTCAGCAGCCCCAACATTCATCTAATTGCATGTACACTAAATGTGCATCTGCCTGTTTAACTGACATAGAGGGTTACTGTATTACATGTGTAAAAGTATTTAAGTATGTAATGTCTTGGCCTATTTTCCATATTATACTGGTATCGATATCAGCAGTCATGGAAAAAAAACACCTGCAGGATGTGGACGGTGTTCAGCACTGTAACGTTAAGTGTCTTAATTATCTTTTTGACTTCTGTCTGTCCAAATGATAGTTCACATATACAGTGCATGATAGGGTTATGTACCTAACTGAGAAAGTGTTTGACATGTTTCCGGATGCACTGATTCGTGGTCGAAAGGAAGCTCCTTATTTTTGCTGCTGAAGGGAGACTTCAGAGCGGCCAAAATGTGGGTCTGTGGTGCGGTTTCACCTTTGCCCGCTGCGGTTTTTATTCTTCTTCTCCCCTCCTTGCATTATTGATGCTGTGGGAGGGCCATGTACCACAGAACGTTGGCATTGCCCCAAATCAGACTTTTATTTTTCCATCGTTTGCATCAATTGGTTGGGAAATCCATTACGGACCAAAGGTTACCGATTAGTCGTTCTCCTTCGAGCTATTTTCAAGCACAGCGTTAGCAGGTGGTCTTCCCACTGGAATATTTCAGTATGTCTTATCACCACACAGATAAGAGCAGTCATCCTTCCAGCAATGATTTTTACTGTGGTAAATCACCCGTGTGGAAATACCATGAGCAGTCACCAATTAAGCTTCAATGTCCGGGGGCCACTGAACAGGTCAGCTGGTTAAAGAGCCCATCCAGACTACATTAAATTGAGGAAATTATTGAAAATTGAGGGAAAGTACTTGACAAAATATTTTCATCCAATTTTCCCTTGGTTTGTATTGGTTAAACAACCTGTTCAGTCATAATGTGATGCGCCTTGGTGTGACTTTATATTGCCCTTCTGTTACAAGCAGCTCATACTGAAACTCCGAGGAGCTGCCAATAGCATAATCCAGGGCTAAATCATACAGTTGGCCACGGCTATATAAGGGGTCGAGGCTAATCAAAGCCTGTAATATACTCCCACACCCTGTGATTGCTTTGCATGGGATTTTTCAGTTTGTTTTTGAACTGGTTTTCTTTCCCTCTTCCATTCACAAGCCCAGGACTCTATGGGCCCTGTAGCACCAGAGTACTGGAGGCTGGACATGATGGTGTTCAGGGAGAGTTAAGATGGGTTTCCCCTGTTGGAGCAATATGGGATCTCCCAGACCTACACAAACACACACCGGCTGAAAAATCAATTCTCATTTGGACTGATGACCTGGGGAATTGAACTGGATAGGGAATGCAAATTTGATATAGGTGGGTGATTAGGTGACAAGACTTAGAGAGCGAGGTTTGAGGTTTGAGAGAATTCCAGGACACTGGCTTTAACACTGCCAATAATACAGCTTTGGTTATAGCCCCCCTTCCCCCCATATAATGACATCTTCTTCCCTAGCGTAAGCCCTGGGTGCTGTGCAGACTCGACCGATGACGCTGTCATGCTTCGTCTGTCCCTCTGCTGCCTCACAGCCTCTGGTTTATTAACGCTCTGCAGCCAGTGATGAAAGAGACAACAATTGGCTCTGCCCACCAGAGCACCCAACTAGAGACAGCGTGAAAACCCTTCAAAGATATTCACACGTCTTTGATATCTGCACTCTTTCAAGCCTGCCCAATTAAAGGCAGGAAAGCCCTTATACTGCACAAGGGCAATAGGATGCATCAGTCAATAATATTCAGCGTAGCATTTGCAGTAACCAGTCACTTAAAGCTTTGACCTCTTGCTAAACTAGCAAAATGTGCTCCTAGCTTCGCTTTGCACTAGTTCAAACTCAGTTAATTGACTTTGATTTGTTTGAATCATAATTGTATCACAGAAAAAAGCAGGCCAAACATGTACAGGTAGGTGGCCACAGTACTACTGTTCAGATTATTTATCAATGGTACATCCAGATTTGCCCAAAATATTGGGCACATTCCAGTCAAGAACTTAAGTTGAAGTTTCAAAAGGATTATTGGATGAGTTTATTTTGTGCATTGGGTAAGCATTCTGTGGTCAATTAGTTTAAAAAAATTTTTTTTGAATCAATACTTCAGAGTCAATAAACACTGAATAAATTTAGCTTATTTTTGTAGTTGCAGATCTGATAAAATGGTAAGAAATACTTGGCTTATATATGTACATTTAAATGCAAATGTCTTGGGATAGTAAAATTGGTTGTTTTTCATTGGCACTCATCAAATTTTACATTTTCAAATAAAAAAATGACCATGAGGAAATACAGTCATTGTTTGAATTCAAAATTCACAATGTCTGCTTTTCAAATACATCATGATGTGATTCTTTGAGATGCTCTGCCAAGCTTTACAACTGCCTCTTTCAGTTGCTGTGTGTTTTCTGGGTTTTCAGATTTCAGTTTCCTTTCAGGCAGATGAAAAGCATGGTTTACTTATCTGGTGACTGACTGGGCCATGTCAAACACTTCCAGCTTTCATCCTTGGTTAAGTTTGCCGCATGCTTTGGGTTCATGTCTTATTGCACCTTAAACTTCCATCCAATGTGTTGGGTGACATTTCTCTGAATATTGGTGGACAATATGTTTTTGTATACTTCAGCTGTCATTTCGTTGCTGCCATCATTGGTTACATCATCAATACAAACCATTGAACTGGTTACAGATGCAGTCATACAGGCCCAAGCCATGACACCACCTTCACAGTGCTGCTAACCGGTAACATATGCAGCGTGTCTAACACACTCCCTCTCTTTCTCCACACTTTCACATTTCCATCACTCCGGTAAAGGTCTATATTTGTCTCATCTGTCCATAAGACTTGTTTCCAAAACCAGTAAGGCCCATCTTTGTGTTTTTTTTTTGTGCAAATGTCTTTGTCATCTTTTTACTCCAAGGCAATTAACTACTCTTAAGTGCCTGGCCACATACATTTCAATTATGAAAGAAGTGTTTTCAAAGTTGAGATTTATTTGACTAAATTGTGTATTATAAACCTTAGCACATCTCTCATATATACTGCAATACAACCACAGCCTTACCGTATATGAGATACTCCTATGTTTGTGTTTTGGTTTTTCAGTCTGTAGTGTATTGAATCGGCCTCATATACTGTAGATATGGGTTCTGAATATGTAGTGGATATACTCATTTATTTTCTCATTCCATTACAGGCTATGCATACATTAATTGTGTGAACTATGAGAGATGTCTTGGGCTGCCACTTCCAAAAATACTGCAATTAATATGTTTAATTATTTAAATGAATAAAAATGACATCTGTGTATGACAAAAAGGGAAAAGAAAGAAGAAAAAGGGAGTTTTAAAATAATAACACGGGTCAATGAAAGAAAGAATGTGTAGTGTCTTATGACTGCTTGAAGCAAACATACTGAAACCCTTGTATTCTACAGCTACAGTGCCCTCCAGAAGTATGGGAATGGTCGAGTGAAATTTAAATTTTTGCAGTATGTCAAGGCATTCGTATCTGAGATCAAAAGATGATAAGTGTCATCATGGTATTTATGTGTGTATGTTTAACCATTTTACAGAAACAGCTGCTTTTCGAGTTGAGAGATTGTATTTGGAATCAGAGACATGTACCACCATGAAGACCAGAGGACTGACTATAGCTGAAAACAACTCATCTGTAATTGAGATGACAGAATAATTCATTAATGGGTAAGCAACAAATATACAAAATGAAATATGCCAGTCACATGGAAGTTGTCCTAGTTCATGATTCACAATGTAAAAAACAACATAATTTTATTGAAATAAAGGCCAGAAATAATCCTTATACAATCTAGTAGCTTACTCTTTTTGCCCTGCCTCCCCTTGTCACCAATCTGGAATGATCACCTACATCATATTTTGTGATGTTGAAGGTAGAGGAAGTGAGATACTGTCAAATAAGTATTGTTAGATCTTGAATGCTGGCAGCGAGGGAAGATTTTTTTTTATCAGAATAGGTCACCCCATTCTAATGAAAAATGACTCAAATGGTAGTAAGCTTGCATTGATCAAATTTAACATGTTTCTTGTGTAGTCTTGTTCGTGTTATCTATCCAATGCAACTTGCCCACATTCTCAAAGTCAGCAATCTAACTCCAAGTAGGTAGCAGCCAGTGTGTAATGATGTTTATACAAATGCATAATCTATGATGAGGTGTGTGGTAATGCAAGATGCGGAGGCAAAGAACCACCCAATGTGAAGCCAGCTAGATAGCTAGCTACCCATCTGGTCCATTTCCTTCAAAACTGCAGCTATTCTGTTGTATAAACTGTAGTGAAGCTGCCTTCATTCAGTTGAGCGCATGTGGGATGAGATGGGAGTTGTCGTGATGAAAATGAGGCCTGAGATTGAGCAGTTTGTTCTCCTCTCAAGGAGTGACAACAAAATGGCAGTGATCCACGCAAAGAGGAACAGCAAGGGGCCAGTGTACAAGTAGAGTCAACAAAAGGCCAACCATAAGAGCAGGAAGGGGAAGCAAGAAGATGATGAAGATCATATTAGACCAGCTAATGTGTCAGTTAGAAATAAATGGGGAAGTGTATGAAGGATAGAGGGGAATGAAATTGATAAGTTCTGTGTAAATGCAGAAGCTGAGGAAGGAGTCAAAAGGACTTAAAAGGCTGTGAGTGTCTGGAGATTTTTCATGGAGATTTTTTTTCTCAGAGCCCATTCGGAGAGAGTTTAGGAGCAGATTCCCGGTCAGAAGCAGTAAAATGAATGCACGCTTATATTTTTGAGAGTGAAAGCTTTTTAATCAACTCCAGCCTTTTTCTCTGAGTAGTGATCCTTTCCTACAGTGAAACCACAAGAAGGTGAGATACAAAGTGGGGGAGTAGACACTTTTATTATCTTTTAAGTGTGTGATTCATTGTGCTTTTCATTTTTTCATTTCTAGATTCTTAGTAACATGCTTAGCTAGAGCTGTTACGCCTGCGTAAGGGGCACATACATAACCTGAAGAAGCAATAAAATGCATAAAACCTCCTTGGCTCAAATAAACATTGCTCATATTTCTAAACAAAAAACTTGAGTCAAGAGGTCTGTTTGAATGCTGTTGAACATATAAATGTGCATAGACCTTCTATGTCAGTGGTCTCCAACCCTGGTCCTGGAGAGCTTCAGGGTCTGCTGGTTTTCATAGTGACTCTGAACTTCATAAATCAATTAGAGCAGTTGATTACACAGTTAACTCAACTCACCTGGTGTCTTGGGTCTCAATTGGGTGCTGATTTTAAGGTGAAAACAAAAACCAGCAGACCCTGTAGCTCTCCAGGACCAGGGTTGGAGGCCACTGTTCTACGTACTCCAGTGGACCACATTTGCCATCAGTATTCACTCCCCTACAGATAGAGCAGGCGAGACGTGCTAGACTGGGCCCCGGGTGTGGACTAGCTGAGTAAGGCTTGGGGAGCATCTAGCATGATTTAAGCAGGGGGTTTTTGGCACAAAAGCACCATTCGGAGGAAGCTTAGCTGTGGTCCCTCTTGTGTCAACTTCTTGTGAAGTCTGCATTCCATTAATCCTTTGAAAAAAGCAGCATGACAGAGTCAATGTAGTATGAATACTAGAGTCAACACAGCTTAAAAACATAGCACGTTTGTGAACACTGGCTAAATTGGATAAATATCGGACATATTAACACCGACCTGCTTAGCTAACTCAGTGTTCATATATGACATGACACATTCATAATGATACATAATGATATTCAATGTTAAACAAATGTTCTTCATTATATATTCCAGCTACTACGATCATAAGTTAATACTGTATCAACAGTAGCCATTATATGCATTTATAATGGGGATCATGCCACCCCTAAATTTCACCTTGCGAACTAATGTTCTAGAATTGCCATTGTGGTATAGGAAGTGACCATTTCTGATA
The DNA here is from genome assembly GCF_013347855.1 of Anguilla anguilla. Classification (NCBI taxonomy): domain Eukaryota; kingdom Metazoa; phylum Chordata; class Actinopteri; order Anguilliformes; family Anguillidae; genus Anguilla; species Anguilla anguilla. The sequence goes on along the minus strand of NC_049208.1, from coordinate 30,640,272 downwards.
CATTTACCCTACATGGGTGTGACCACATCTAGGTCGCCCACTCCTACTCAGATTTGTTTTCTAGTCTGTATGTGAGGTAATCTTCTTTTTACGCAAATGCATATACTGGGGGTGTAAAGTTATGCAAGAAACTTCACTTATCAAACTTGCCTGAAACCCTGAATTACAGCAACTCAGCCCATATGTGGGTAGCTTTTCATTAGAACACCAATGAAGTGACAAATCAATGAGATTATTAGTAGCAATGCTAGCTTGTCATGGCTATAGATAGTGAATACCATGATCAGACATTGAGGCAACAAGACCAGAGAAAATGATCCCCTGACATACATTAGTGAAAATAAAAGGTTACCAGTCTGTATTGACAACACAGACTTTGGGTTCCGGTTGTTTGCCTTGCAAAGAAACCTGTGAATCCTCTGACTCCGATCCATACACCTCTGGCTCAAGCCTGAATGGCTGTATTACAGTATCAGGATCAATTATGTTTTCTTCTGACTCATCAGAATCAAACTCATCCGAGTCATTGATACTGTCTTTTTATTCAAAATCAAATAGGTCAACGATGTTTACTTCTGTCAAATTTTCAACCTAAAGGTGCTGTATAATAGCAGAGCTGTTTTTGTTCCACCTGTGAAGTCACATATCAAAGACGTTATGTACTGGCATGACTTTAGGCGTTTCTGTCAGCAAGGATCAATTTGTAAAATTTTAAGCCATACTAAGAATTATTTCAGCCAGGTATATGAAGTACAGCCATTTGAGAATTCTTCAAAAATAAAGAAACCTCTGGCTGACTCAAACACTGCACAGGTGGGCAAATGAAGACAACTGCATTTGATGACAGAGGAATCCTAAGAGCTATTAAGAAAAACCCTGACGTTGTGACATCACAAGCAGTCTCCAGAGGGCAGGGTTTAAAATATTACACGCCACTCCAGGCAGAAGACATTGACAGAAGCATAATAGAGGCCATACTGCAAGAGGCAAACCTCTCACCACCAGCAACAATCAAAAAGCCAGATTGGAATTCACCAACAAATACAGAGACGAGCCAAAAGAGTTTGTCTGGGGAAAAGTTTCATGGACAGATGGGACCAAAATAACCTTTACCTAAATTATGGAAAGCAAGTTTGGAGAAAGGAAAGAACATTCCCCCCTCTTCTGTGAAATATGAAGGAGGCAGTGTCATGGTTCAGGCATGCGTGGCTGCTTCTGGAAAGCAAAACAGTCACCTGATTAAAATCCAATTGACCATGCACTTCACCTGTTGAGGAGGAGACTGAAGATGCAAACCCCCAGAACAAAGATCAACTGAAAGCAGCTACAGTGAAGACCTGGTGACATCAATGAGTCAGAGACCAGATGAAAATGTTATTGTATTTAAGGACTAGAGTATGCAACCAAATAGTAGTTTATTGCTTTGATTTAAATTTAAGTTCATCTGATAACTTACATTTGCACAGCTGAAAATGGGGGGGACTCGACACTAAAACAGCTGCTCCGGTAGAAGGGTAAAACATATATGCATGTAGATACAGTATCACGAAATAAAAGCTTGTTGTCTACTTTTGTCTCGTGTTCATTTTTTAAAATCTCAAATCCAAATGCCTTAAGTATATACTGTAGCAAAAATAACTAATTTCACTCTATTGTCCCCATACCGTTTGAGCGTACTGTAGCCACAGGTAAGTGGCACTTTAATCACTCGTTCTCGCAGGAACACTACGAGGGGTCAGAAAATGAAAGAAATGGATGTAGATCAGATTTTTCTCATTAGAAGCAAATGACATTTTACCCAGCAGAATCACTTGAAACAAATTGAAAGGGGTCTCATTTGGGTCCCGAGCGCTGGGAGCAGTCATTAGAGAGGTGAGGCTAACAGGTTCTCTCTGCTGTGTTGTGGGGGATTACTGCCGACCCCATCGCTTGGCTTCTCATCTATATTCAAGATGCTGTGAGGTAATCCCTTCTGGTGACCACAGCAAACAGGCTTTCAGGCAACAATGCAATGTGAGTGGCACCTGCAGCGATGCTTCTCTAATTCGGTCCAGGGGACTTAGTAAGTGCTCAAACAGAGAGCTCTGGGGGAAACATGTTTGAGACAGAAGAACTTAATTTGTAGCCTAGCTTAACCCTAAAAATATCATTTTAATAAGCCTACAAATTAGGCATTTTATGAGTTCTGGCTAAAGAATAACTATATAGCATATAATAAAAAAGCACGATTAAAGGGCTAGATCACTTCAGTTTTAAATTTCAGTTTTAACTGAAAATGGTCCAGACAGTTTTTGTGATTGAATTATAGTTTATTTACAGATGTGTCTGACAGCCTGTGCCTTTTAGAATGGCTGGTACAGGGAGAAATGTGGGTTGGGGTTTAAAGCAAAGAAAGTAAGTGCAAAGTAAGAAGTAGAAACAGACTTCATGTAGCTCCAAATTCATGAACTGCAGTTTAAAAATGACTAGCAGTAATTCACTGCTTGTCACAACGGAATCAAAGGTGAAAACCTGCTGACATAAGCCTGCAAAAACAATGACATAACTCCCATTTTTACTATTCATAACAATTTTTCAGAAGTATCACTGCTATGAAGCATGGTGTGGTACCTGCTTTGGGCCACATTTCTGAATAACATTTAATGTTGTTCTTATCCAATTATGTCAATAAGCATTTTGCCCAGGAATGAGCTATATGTTATGACACGTTTTTCAAGGTAATGTACAAGCTACCCATCGTGTTCAGGTATCAAAATGTTATTTTGCTTGCTATTTAGATTTTAGTGGGGGCAGAAATGGTTTCAGCAGATTAAGATTTCATTTTTTTCATTTCAAATTTTATTATTTTTTATTTTAAATTTCCATTAGAAATTTTTTTTTTTTTGGATGAACATCTCAGATCAGGATTTAGGTTGAAGCTGAAATGTATTGTCCCGTCTATTTTTAAAAGGCAATGGCATTACACAGTGAAACCACAGATTGAGTACACCCTGACAATTTCAAGTCATGTTTTCAGTCACAGTGACCTGAACCATGGGCAATATAGCTTCTATAATAACCTGGCCATGAAAAAACAGATTAAACAGTGACCTTTCGTATTAAAAGTATGCTGGAAATGCCAGGTTGAACATATACCCATAAAGCTGCTGAATTTTCCGCACATTTGAATTTACTAAGCTTTAGAATTACAGCTTTATGTTTGGCCTAAACATTTTAATAGAAGATGACACCAAACAAAAAAGCCTCCATGATTGGAAATGGCACTTAATGGTACTGATCGTGGGTTTTACATCACTGAAATGTCATACTGCAGTGCACTCCAACCACATTCTCTGCTTTTTTACTTTTCCCCCAGTAGAGGGATGGATCAAATAATTGCTCATCTTAGCATGCAAAACAGCTGCTGCTGATTATCACAGTTGTGTCACATACATGGGTCACACAACAGAGTTGTTCAAAAAAAGCAAAAGAAAAAAAGGCAAAAACTAAAATGTATGAATGATTCAATTCTGTTGGTTGGATGTGCAAAAATATGCAGGAATTATACATGTATGTACAATTTAATAAAGTGATATTGAACTGTTTTAATTTTTTGTTCTCACGGTTTGAAAATATAATACCAAAAAGCGTTTGTAGCATTTATTACAATTGTTTAAAATTGTACTTATGTTTAAGACAATAAAAATGTCAAATTTCACCTTCAACTTAATTGAAGTTAATGTAATCAGGAAGTCAGAGGAAATACCGGCTTGACTTTGAATATTTTATTTACTTACAGCCAGATCGGAGAGCTGCTTCCTGGCCCATCCCTTGTTCATTAGATGTTTTGGCACCGTCACTGTCATCTTTTGAAGGTAATGACAGTTGAACACTGACATTTCGTTTCTACTGTCCAGGATAGTTACATATGACAATGTCTCCTCATAAAAAATGCAACAGGCAGAAGAGCAACAGTAGCCTGTCTTTAAAACAATTCTGTAATTCTGTAACAATCATAAATTACAATCATGTCATAAATACTGATCTTCAAGCAAGCGTAATAACAGGTACAAAGTCTTTACATTTATATCATGTTATGTTGTGTTGCTTTGATACATGTGCATTTGCAGTCAGTGGCGACTGAGGGACTATAGGGCACAGTAATAGGACATTAATCCATAAATTGTACATAAAAGCAACCTTGATAGAAACCAAATATAGGCTATCTCTGTACTAGCAAAGCACATATTTATTTCTATCTGTAGAAACATTTTGCTTTGTAATATAATTGTCATACTACATAACAGGAACAACATGGCTGAAATTAAAAATTAATATTTGAGCAGGATTCTTCTCTGGGTACCCCGGCTGGACATTAAAAAGTCATGTTAAACAATTTAATTTAATAAATGACAGATATTTCGCTACAATTTAAAAAGTAACCAGTTTCACATTGCAACACACACACACACACACAAATTTCAGCTTGAAACTCAAATGCACCTTTGGGGAATAGTTTCAGTTTAAAATGCTTTCAAATGTTTTGGAACTCCAACAGCCCACAGCTAGCAGAGACACTGAGGTAAACAGCCAAGGTTCAGAAAATAATTCCAGTTCAAGCACACGCGGTAGACCAGAGCCTGCATATGGAGAAGACTGTCCAATGAATATTACAGGATAATGTTAAATACTAGAGCACACACACGTGCGCGCGCACACACACACACACACACAAAGAAACCATTATTTACATTTCCGCATGATTACCTTTCATAGTAGCCCTTCAAAGTTCTATGTACATTTTTTATTTATAGTTTGCAACTTAGGCCTATGTATTATACAGTAGGTCACCTAAAGTTTAAGTTTCTATTTTTCCTCTCTAGGAAATACTGTATGCAAATTATTTAATAGAAATGTCTTGGATAAAAGTGTGTCAAAGCAGGGGAGAAAATATAACAGGAATTATAATAATCGTAAGGACAACAACATTACTGTGAATGTATGTATAAATCCTGTGTTACTGTCATGATAGATTCTTTAACATTTAATATTAAAAATATAATAATTCAACATTGAATCATTTAAAGAAATGTTAACTATTAAAAAAAAGATATTGAGCACTGTTCGAGGGGAGCATGGGCATACAATAAGAGTGCAGTGAGATAATATGCTGTGGAGAACAGCACTTCTCATCAGATCCACAGGCTGGAGTGATTGCTGGGCGTCTCAACAGCCTGTCGGGCAAAGCTGACTGTCTTTCACTGAGCTAAGAGTCACTTTCACACCACACTCACGCCTTCAGCTCATTCTGCTCTATATCCTCCAAAACACTCCATCACACACTCCAGAATACGCTAAACGTGCCATTGTTCAACGTTCTTATGACCTCCTTCGATTTATGCTCAGTTTATGACATCCTATGTGGCTATTGCTCCTCTACGAGGTGAAGCATGTCTCACTCCATTACCTGAGACAGAGAGAGTGAGAGAGAGAGAGAGAGAGAGAGAGAAACTAATAGGCTAGTACCCATAGCCCATACTTACTGTATACAATACAGTCTGACCGCAGGAGCAGAGACATTTACTTCAAGGCTTTGAAGTGCTGAAGAAGCAACAGCTGGACAACTGCAAGCCACATTCTCACCACACACTGAGGATAATGGACGTGTGCTTTTAACAGAACCCAGACAGTGGACTGCGGTCTTCTGTAGAAAACGTTCTTGGTGCTGAATGAGCACTGAATGATGGTGGACCAGGGCAGCGTGTATGAGAGAGACTCGGTGTGACACTTTGCCAGTGCTGTCAGGGGCCCACAGTCTTTCTGCTGTGCATCTGGAGCTCTGGGATGAGAGATACGACTGCGAGTCTAGAGTCAGCTTTTCCCACAACAGGGATTGGGAAGCAGAGATGGGAGCAGGGCTGAGAGCCAATTTAAATGGCTCACGAGAGAGAGAGAAATTTGACCCTAACAATTACCTAGGCGTAATTACTGTGTGTAAGGCTTTCTGCAGCATTTTAAATGCCCGAATACTTGCCTTCATTACTGAACAAAATATCTTGAGTAAAAGTCAAATTGGCTTTGTTCCAAAGCACTGTACATCAGATCATATCTACTCTCTTCACATACTAATAAACAAACGTGTCCACCAAACTAACAGAGGAAAAATATTTGCATGAATTATAGATTTCAAAAAAGCATTTGATTCAATTTGGCATGACGGACTATTTTTTCAAACTTCTTCAAAGTGGTGTAGGAGGTCAAATATATGACATTCAACAATAAAATCAATGTACTCAAATGTAGCATAAAAATTTGAAACAAAAGAACTGAATTCTTCACTCAAGCAGTGTGGAGTGAGACAGGGCTGCTGTCCGAGTCCAACACTCTTCAACAACTACATAAATTAGCCTAACTGGCCACCATGTTGGAACAGTCTACAGCCCCTGGCCTCACTCTTCATGACACTGAAGGCAAATCCTGCTCAGATTATCTCTTCTTTTTTTTTTTACTAGTTTAAAACTTTCAAATTTAACTTATAAAAAATTTATCCTATCAGACATTTTATTACAAACCGTGCATTGCATTTTAAACAGCACTTTATTTAGACTCAATAAAATAAATTATGGCTTATATGTTAGAGAACAACAACCGACACTTTGATACATGAAAGTGGCATCTAAGCTTTCAGAGCCGCTGGGAAAATATTGAATTGAATCCGACTACACATCTAGCATGTCTTTCCTGTTAGGATTTTTTAAATTATTCAGTACATGTGCCTTCTGTTTGAAATCAATGTTGTTTAAACATCCACATTTTTTAGATTCACGCTCCCATCAATCCTATCGCCAAGTTTAAACAGAAAGCACCAAACACACACACATTTACTAATGGTATGACTCAAGCCTTCAGGATGGGTTTCAGAAAGAATGACTGCCACAGGTTGTAAAGCTCTACATGATAGTTCTTGTGTAAAATGTATAGTTTTATAAGCATTTCCCAGGCATAGGTGACACAATAGTGAACAAACCTCAACAATACACTGAAGAAAAGTACATCTAGTAAAAATCATTGAGGGGATACAAAAATGCATCTGGCCTCAGTATTACTATAGCTATAGCTGTGACAACGCCCGGATCTGAACATACTCATCAATCACCCACCCACCAACCACCCGACCTAATGATTTTATCAAATTCAGAAATCCGCATTTAGAAATAAAAATAAAACCATTATTTCCAGGTGAGCTAATACACCTACACAATAGCCTATATGTTACAGAAAAAAACTGAAATAATAGGTTAGTTTCAAACCAAAAAAAAGTTAGGGTCTATTTTATCAAACAAATTTGCCAACAATTAGTTACACAAGTTTGTCTAAATTTAATGTCATGGGCTAACCCTCAAGCCTACTGCTTTAACCTACTGTTCTGTTCAGATATAGACAACTAGCAGTGCTGGGGATGCTACTCTGAAAATGTAGCTAACTAACCAATTACTCAACAATGGAAGTTGTTAATGGCACAGTTGACACTCCACAGTTTGTTTATTGAAACATTGGCTGACTGGAGACCCTAGATTGCCCATAGGTATTAGTGTGTGAGTGAATGGTGCGTGTGCCCTGCGATAGATTGGTGGCCTGTCCAGGGTGTATTCCTGCCTCTCGCCCAATGCACGCTGGGAGAGGCTCCAGCACCTCCCTCGACCCTGCTCAGGATAAGCGGGTATAGATAATGGATGGATGGATGGACATACTAATACTAGCATCAAAAGTAACAAAGCACTGTACCTCTCTTCATAAATAAAAAAATATTATTCCGCTCTCATAAATTAGCAGTGGGGTGTCACTGAACCAGAGAAAGCATTTGAAATGTAAATGACGATTCAACAGGCCATCCACCAATGCTGAGTGCCTATTATACTGATGTTTCAATTTTATTAAGGGTTCACTAATTATGGCCTAAGGTAGCCCCAGCTAAAAGACACTAAGGTCAGAAGAACAAAAGCCATGAATAAAAAAAATAGACTAACTATATTTACCACCAGTTTCTTTCAATGTGCATTTTTTAAATTAATTCATATTTTTTAAATCTCTTTTGATATTTTAATTAAGGTTGAGAAGTGATGGGATTCACAATGATCACACATTGAAGGAGCAAATAAATTCTTCTGACCCAAAATGAAAGAAGTTATTATTCATCTGTGAAATTATGCTATAAACCATTTAACAGCCAATCAAAGTAACTTTTCCCCTCTTAATTTAAATGTGAACAGAGAATGTATTACTTTATTCAATATAACAATGATTGTTCTAATTTTTAAAGGCACAGGGACAAATACTGAATGATGCTGCAAGTATTGGCTGCAAGCCAAATGGTAAATGTTTAAAATAACAATTAACAAGGAAAACTGATTTATTCAGTAAGGGGACAAAAGAAAGAAGAATTTGTATTGCCCCAGAGTCTTCAACTGGAATATGCATATTCTCCGTGAAATATACACTGTTCAATTCTGCCATAAATGCATATGTTCACAAGATGGACGTGCTGCTAATGAGCAGCTCCATTGAGTCGCTCTGAATAAGCGGCAGACCAGGGTGAGATCATAGGAGTTATGCAGCGCTCAAAGACTGCAGGGTAGGCAAGCGAATGCAGATGTGCAAGACGCGCGCAATCCACACAGGAGCACCCACAGGCCCACTTCCTGCCTCATCCTGGTGACAGCTCTCAGTTCCTGTTTCTCATTGCGTCCTCAGCCTTAAACTGAGTCTGAAACACTTCACGTCTGCATGAATTATGCTAAACTTCCAATATGCAAAACTGCAATGATGATCTGCACTCTCGGTTCTCTGAAATGCTTGTTTCACCTTCCCAATGAATATAACAATACCTAAGGAGCAGGTACTATATGTACACTTTAAGCAAAGATAAATGTATGAATTTAATCCAATGCTGAAAAAATTTAATGAGGATTAATTTCCCAACGTGGCTTAAATGGTTCCGTACATATTCATCTAAATTTTTTTACTTATCCTACAAATATGAGAAATTGAGTTTTAAGGGGACTGTAGAAGAGGCCTTACAGTAGATAATTTAAGAGAATTAGCATCCTTTGTCACCTTCAGAAGAAGAAAAAAAAAATCCTTTTTGTACCACTGCCCAAGTGGCGTCAGTTACCAATGCTGAAAAGCAAACAGGCACAATCTAATCACGGGGATTTTTATAAGCTGGAAAATGTCACCTGAATATACAAATCTAATTACAAAAACCCTTCAACTCCAGGGACAAATCTGTGAAATGCTTGTCACATAACTATTCTACTCACACATAATTCAGAATGCAAGTCCCAGGAAAGGGATACAATGCCTGCTTAAGAACTGTTTTCTTCATTTGCTTTTTATTTAAGGATAATATACGTTGTGGTTGTGCTCACTAGATCATGTGGGGGTGTCAGGTGTAATTATCAATATCTCTAAAATGTGTCAAGCATAAAACAAATCAATTTTTTACTTTGAGAGATAGGAGTAAAGCAAATGACAGCTCCTCTATGCTTTCTGTTGATCGATACAGTGCCCTTATTGCTTCCGTGACTGCTGGCTGTTTGTTTCTCTGACATGTTTACAGGTAATCAAACAGCCATAAACCCATTACAGCCTACAGTGAGACAAAATCACCACTCATAAAACCAGCCTCCCTTCAGCTGACATCTCTCTCTCTCTCTCTCTCTCTCTCTCTCCCTCCCTCTCTCTCTCTCTCTCTCTCTGTTCCGAATTCAGAATTAACTCCACAAGGTGCACAATAAGGTCGTCTTCAACATGTGACCCATATATTCCAATGTCATTGCATGCAATTGTTAATGCTGTTATGGCATATGACAGAATTTTACCATGTGAGCTTTGATCAAATTCTAGGAAAAATAACAGAGGCAGAGAAAAATTATATTCACGGGCTTATGCAAGCATAGGTATAAGCAAAGTCATTGACAATGTCAGTTTGACACGATATGCATATATTTTTGTATTAGATATGACCATAAAAATGAAAAAAAAAATGGAACTGGCTAGTTTAAAAGTGTGTGAAACACACATGAAAACTTGGGCAATTTCTGAGAAAATGTATGTTTACCATCTTGCACATTGGGATCTGCAAGATGATTAAGAAAAATTGTATTTGATCTTTGCTGCCAACAGCAAACAGCAAATCAATACTGTTATCAGTAGCAGCCCGTTAGTTGACGCTGTGTCTCCCGAAATTAAACACAGAGAACTGTAATACCAAACAAGAAGCGTTTGTGTGGGAAGGGATGACATAGGCCAGAATAAAATGTCAGAGATTATTTCATTGCCTGTTATCAGTGTAGGCTAAAGCAAAGAAAAAATACATTCTGAATAACCCTGAATGTTAATGAAGCCAATAATCTTAAAGCTCAGAGGAGAGCCATCACGCCAATTGATCCCAGTTAGCCGAGCTCCACGGGGGCTTCCAACTAGAGCCACACCAGATCAGACCAGTCCTGGGGGTTATCAGATCATAAGCAGTTTATGGTGGCAGCGGCTTTAGAGAGGGATATAAAAATATCAGAGGGAGCTTTTCCAACTTTGCATTTATCCCCGATAAAAAAGAGCCTAAATAAAATAAAATACATTTTCATGGGAGGTGATCTAGGCCAATTTATTATATTCCCTTACGCCATTATTTTTCCTATTGAACTTTATGAAGAAAAAAGTGAAAAAAATTTGATGTCAATTAGCATATTATGAGATTCCTTAATGACAGGCATACACTTTTGTATTACAAATAGTTTCAGTAACACTGAAAGGCAGTATTGAGTAGCATTCTAGTCATAGCAAAATGGAGATGTCTTGTGAACATAATAGGCCCCAGGCACATGCAGTGAACAGCTAGCACTTTTGAAAGCAATTCACTCTATATAATATATAGGCTAATTAAATCTAAAACATTTGCACACTGAGATGGGCAAATATGAGATTTTGCTAAATATGATAGCCATTTATTTTGCTACATGACATAAAATGTTATATAGTCCCCTTTAAAAGTTTGAAGTTAGTCCTGTTCAACTGAAAGTAACAAAGTAATCTCATTTAGCTAATGTTAGCCAACAACAATAAACTGTAACCAACTCAACATCACTGAGAACATGACTAGCTTCATAACTTAGAATATAGCTTGTAAGGAAGATAAGTGAACAAAAGAATGCCCAATGACAATAGCTCACCTTACCCACTGAGGACAATTACAAACTTATTAGACAACTGATTCACTAACTATATAATTCTAACTGGTTAGGTCCACAGATTGATTGCTTGCTAATTACCAATAAACAACCTGGTAAACGATCCAAGATAACCAGGGACACTACATAGATAGCAACATCAAGCAAACATTAAATCTCAGATGTGGAAATGGTACAAAGAGACTGCAATACTGAGCCAGGTGCCATAAAACAGATCATTGTGTGGACCCAGCCTGCAATCAGAGACAATACTATTTACCCATTACAGAATGTGATCATACTCAATGGAGCATACGGTTCTGAACCTGAAAAGAACAGGATAAGACCATATTTTTTAAATAACCTTTATTCTATTAGTCACCTTCGAAACAAATAATCCAAATAAATGAGAAATAATTGACTGAAAGAAGGAATTTGTGCCAGTCTGAACTAAATATTGAAAGGCACAAAATAAATACTAAATCTCCTTTAGTGTTGAAGTTCTTCCCATTTGTTTCCCCTAAAAGTGAGATAATGTCACACCTACCTTGCTACCTTGGTACTGTGCATGACATAGCATAGGACATTTTACTGGTAGGGTAGTCTGACCTAAAAAAACCAGTAAACTAAATTGCAGGGAAAACAATGTTATGGAAAGGGAAGTGTTTACTCAGAAAATGTGCAATAAAAAACACACAGGTGTTGGCCCTGTCGAGCAATAACGAAGCACGAGGAACAATAGGACCTGCTTGGAGAATTGTAAAAATGAAATATTCATCAAAGGCCTATGCCCTGACAGATTGTATTCTTGTATACAATTTTGAATAACTTAAGCTGATAAAATAAGCCTGAATTGATTCACTTTCAGAATGCTTCAAAAGATCATTTTCCTATTTTACTGACTGATTTGAAATTTGTACAGTAAGGCATTTGCTTGTTTGGCTGTGCTATTCCATACAGGGGTGCAGGTCAAGTATAAATGATGGCACACTGTCATTGTGAAAATCTCAGGAAGCTGTGTATTTTGCCATGAAGTGCTGGTACTGTATTGTGTCAGTATTGTAAGTGAAAACTTTTGTGAATGTATTCACTAGTGCCATTTTTTTTATAGTCTATCTACAGTGCGTCTTTTGTAGTCCAATGCATGGAAAATTGCCATTGGCTCACAAGTCAGTGCACAGGAAAGTTGCAGTGCTATGAGTGTTGAGGCAATGGCGGTGACTCGCTTGGTAAGGGAGGAAGAAATCAACTGAAAGGTTCTTGATTTAGGCTAGTATTTGCTATTTTCATCTGAGCTGTTAATCGATTTCCATGCCAAATCTTGCCAAAGATGCGCAGATCCAGATCATGTCTGCCTTCCTACAGTATGTGATAACTAGGACCAGAGTCCCATCATTGATGTAATTGATGAATAAACATTTGTTTTTCTTTCTAAAAAATGTCATTTGTTATTTGTAAATTGTATTCCTTTTCCTTCCCGCCTTAGAAAAGCATGTCCTGTATACTCCAATAAGATCCCTGTTAATTAATGCATTTGCCCAGCAGGCTTTGAGGATAAAACCATTTGCTTAATGGTGTAGAATTCCCTAGGCTCTTGTTTGCCTGGAACTCTTGAGTCATTACTGGAAGACGTGGTTTGTACAGTTTATTGTTATTTTTTTTTAAAAAAAGAACAATTCATGTCTTATTTATTTATACAACCATACAACCATTCCTTATAGGATGCTTTCTCCAGCACAGTTGAATCTGTTGAATCTCCCATTGCAACTTCTATTTCATTCCAATTTTTGTTGTTTTGAGTTCTTTGGATTTCTAATCTGGTTGCTACCATTTGGCCATGCGTTAATGCATTCATAACACTGGAATCTGGAACTGAAAGGGTGTGGTACATTCTTTCCACACATGGCAAGTAGTCTACCTCACTCGGCCCATGCCGTATAAATGGGTAACCGAATGTGTAATGTGTAAAAATATTAGCAATGAATTGGTAGTGTGGCAGCTGCATTGGCTTATCAGTTCACATCACTTAAAATTCAAAACGGGTACTTTGCCACTAAATCTCAATTCATCAAAAAGCACTTACAGCAGCTGAGATAAATTAGAAGCCTCTTTTCAGCTATTCAGCAGCTACACACAATCAGAGTGCATCTGAATCTACGAAAAGGACTTTGTGTCCTTTGGGGATTTGGTGTCACTGACATGCAGAACCTATCAATGTCAAACGGTACCTCAGCCATTGCAAATGTTCTGAAATATTACTGAAATAAATTTGACTGCTGTAATGTGCATCACTAATGCTGACTAATACTAGATGTGATGAGATGGGAAAGTATTTTCCGATTTTAGGTAAGCATATGGATTATTTTCTGGAAGTGGACAATATGCCCACGAAATGTATCACAAAAACATAGTGCCATTCTAATGACAATGTTAAAGAAGTATGAAGGGTCGTCACTATAGGAAATGCACCTCTTCATATTATTTATACACCTTTACCTTACGGAACAATGATTACCAAAGTTCAATTTAAACAATAAGCAATATGCTATACCACAATTGCTTCAGTAAATACCCAAAGCTGAGACTGGATAATTGGTCATATGTAAGCTATGCTAATTGCCCTGGTGTCAGCCAAACAAATATGACAAAAAATACATGGCATAATCAATAAAACAAATTTTTATTAGTATTTTTCACAACTTCTTTGCAACACGCTACTTAAAATCATTTCTAAAACCCATTTTTAAAATAACTTTTCAAAAGCTTGGTTGAATGAAAATGCATGTATGCATTCTCAAGGCTGTATGTGCTTCTCTGATTTTATTGCAATTTGCTAAATAGATTGGCCAAACAGAAACGAAGATGGAAGGAATCCCAGCTTATTTCTGTCAATAACAGGCAGCCTCTCGTCAGCCTCTGCTGAATAATGGGCATAGGCACGGTTCCATCTGCATCACAGATGGGGCCTGTCATGCACGTTGCTTCTTTTTTTTTTTTTAGGAACTGTGTAACCACGCTCCTCCCAATGCATCCCCTCTCTGTCGTACTTTCTTTTATCTTTTCTTCACTCTTTCATTATGCATCTTTCCCTATTTTCCTTGTTAATCTTTCTAGTCATCTTCCTCTCTTTGTCATTCACACCCTTCCTCTCTCTTAATGTCTCTCTCGCTCTCTTTCTCTCTCAATCATTCATGTGCCCTCTGAGAGGCCACGTTCCCCTGACAGCTCGTTCCTTCGGCTCTAATTATCTGTAACTTCTCTTTTAATTCTGGAAATCGCACACAATGAGAGGGAGAGGAGACGGGCCACTTGCGTCAGTCTCTGAGTCATGTACCGCACCTCTCTTCACATAATTGCACAACTCATGTCACAATGCCGCTGAACGCACTCAAAAAACGATGGCCAAGCCAAAGGCTATTAGTGACTAATGTATCACTACATGCAGGGCTTGGTTTAAGCGCTGAATGGGCGTTTTTGTTCTAGACCCATGCGTTTATCTTTGTTTCTATTGTAGCGAGAGATTATTGTTTTGGTGAGTGTTTGATGCCATGCGATATTTAGAGCTCACAAACAAAACGCCTCCTTTTTTTTATAGCAAACCCAACACTCAAATCTTATAGGGGAAAACAATGACCCAAGCTTCAAACCCATGACAACTCAATATCTCAACTTGCAAATATGGATGCTCTCACATTATCTGCACCACGGCCATCACCTTGATCCAGTCAGGCTGAAAGTAAAAACAAATCACCTCATACAAATTCATGCTGATAATCTGCCGCATGTTTACATTATAGTAAGAAGTTCCCACACTCCCCCAATTTACAGCATTCAAGTGAATCAATCAATTACTGCTGGGTGAGAGAACTACCAATGTAATTTTGAACAATGATCAGGGGAACAGTTTTATGTGACAGTGAGATCTTTACAATAACAATCATAGCCTTTTTTGTTGATCACTTCACAAATTATTCATGAAAGATTATCATCTCAGAGAGAGCAGATGATTATCATGAATAACAAGACCATCTTTTCTTGTTAATATTTCATGTATTGTTCTGCCATTACATGCATCATTGTAGATCACGAGCAATGAATTGCATTGGGGATAATGGCGTGTTGCCTGATTGGCTATTGAACTTGAATTTTCACCATTCTGTCTGTCTGCACATTCTTGAGGGAGAAAAATACACTGGAAAAGGTGTTACATGCTTTTGTAGTGTGTCTGTAGTCAGTACAGAGACAATGACCTGATGTTCCAAGACAGTTCCATTTGTAAAAAAAAAATTCTCTATTTTTTTTTTCTCTTCAGTTTGGAATTGGTTGTTGTGTTGCTTGAGTCACCACTACACTTGCACTCATTTAAAGAATGACAATCAAGTGTGTTATCTGATTAACCTGCCTGCTAGCTAACAATTAATTTCAACATGGCAGGCCACACAGTACTACAGAACAGCTAGCACAAATTTGAAGACACAAATCTTCCTAACAGCACCCGGAAGTCTGTGGGCACCCGATTCTTCATAGCAAGTAGCCGGTGCAGACATAACCGATGGAATCCTGGCTGACCTTCCATCTGACTACTGGCAGGACGAAACCAATCTTGCCCCATTCTTACTGACACTTCATCATTGACTAGTGACACATCCCAGGTTCAAACCAGTGATATCTAGGTTCTAGGGCATCATCAGCTTTACCAACTGAGCTACTTGGGGGCACTCGATGTGCTTGAAAACCAGAATGTGGATGGCTTCTAAATCTGGCTGGAATGATTAATTCTGCTTGATGGCTAATAAAATTTCCCCAAAAGACTCACAACGTACAACATATTGTACCAAAACAAATTTTAAGAAAAATAAAAACAGACACTACTCAATAACTGTGTTTACTTTTTTTTATTTCTAACACCATTCAGTTAAATTAAAGGCAAAAAATCATGCTTTCCATATTGGACCAAATGAAAAGATTGAAATACAGCGGTTTATCATTGTATTTCTCTCGCAGGCTGTTCATACCAGCCGGAAACTGCCTGTTGATTTTTTGAAACTTCAAGCACTTGTTACTGTTGCTACAGTTGTGCGTGTTTTTTCCTTCATTTCCCACTGCTACACATGAGATCCGTATGATGTAGCCTACTAAATTAATTTAATTAAATATTTTTTTCAGTTTTCCATAATTTTCAACAACTTCTCATTGACTGCTCTGAGATTTCAACCAATATTTTCTGACATCCAGACTTACTAATATATAGCCTAGTATTTATCCCATAGCCATATTCAAATGATCATTTCACAGCTGTTTTTCCAAAAAAAAAAAAAGCAGGACATACAGAACTAAATATATACAGAAATAAATTAATCAAGAAAAACATGGGAATAAAACATCAAAATAAATATATACATAAATAAACGATAAAGGAAATAAATAGGGAAATACATACAAAAATTAATAAGTGAAGAAATAAATGAATATTTATTTCTTAATAGGCTACATCAACATTAAATACATAAACATTTATTTATTTATGTTAAGTTTTAATGGAATTTTTGGTCCTCCATATTTCAGCCCACCCCCCACCAACCCCCCCCCCCCAATACCCAATATCCAAACTAAAGCTACACCCTTGGTCTGCATACTTCATGTTAGAAAACAATGTATGAAAGCCCCCAAACACTCAAGATCTGATTAAAAATTAAAGGCTTGAATGCAATGCTGCGTCCATTAATTTACGCCACAATCCTGGCTTTTTGTCATTTTCTCCAAGAAGCAACCATTTACAACCACTTCTGAGTCAATATGGATTGGTTTTTCATAATGTTCATAGTCAGCAACTGTTAAGAGCTACAAAAGCGTTGACTTTTGAAGCTACCTTGCGGCTAATTAAGGTTTTTTCAGAAACCCACTTGGAAATACTAATGGGGTATTCCATCCCATGTGAAGAAATGCATAGTTCAGCATATGCTTCAAGTAGACATGCTTCTGCATGCTGCATTTTGGATCATGGGATGGTACACTGCCTTTTTAAGCCGTCCTTTAATCTGAAGAGTCTGCAAGTAACTAATATATATAAATAATATACTAAACAGGCCCAGGTTTATTGTAATGATACATCTGTCCATTTCACCACTAATATGATATAGGCTATCAGTTGTCATATTCAAAGGACATGTACAATAACTATCTATTCACCAGACGGGAGAAAAGGAAGACCAGATGTTTCAGAAGTTAATGAGAACAATGATAAAAAAAGCAGGCCCAGTGTGGTTACAGTCAATGTGAAATTGAAGAACAATTTACTAAGCCCAGTTTTTGTTATTATTAGACCTCTGCTGCCTCACCGTGCTTGTTTGTATTTGGATAGGTACACTCTCTTTCTCATTATTTCACCTAAAGTGTTTCTGGTATTATTGTTTCCATTCCAGAAAGTGCTTCTTCCACAGGACATTCTGCAGCTTCTTAAAACGCATGCATTGCTCAATGCTCAAATAAACCGGCTTTTTATTGTAACATTGGCTATAAACTACAGGAAACCTGATTGTTGTGTGCTTGGTTAGAGCCAAGGTTTCCCCCAAAATCTCTTGCTCTACAGATTGTGAAGAAATCAGCGCTTCTGGCTGTTCGCCATTATGACCTGGGAACACTTCACTTATTTAGCATCATAATTATAGCAAACAAATGCAGCTGGTAATAATAGCTCTTGATGCTGTATGTCTAGAGCACATGCCGCACACTGGGATGAACGAGGCACTCATTCCACAGACTTGTCACAGACGTTCTGTGTTGTTGTTAATAATTCAGGTGAACTTTCTCCTTGCACACCGAGTAGGACACACAGAAACATTCACTGGACACGTGGCTGTTGACACTGGCAGTCCAGTGGACCCCAGTGCGAGTGGCTGCACATACATCAAATTCTCGGCCTTTGAAACCCATTCAGCTTGACAGAAGGACATACCCGTATAAAGAAGTCCCTTTGTTGGAACTCTCTGCTCTTTCACCGGCTCAGCAGCATCCCATGTGTAAAGAAACAACCTTTGAAGTATCAGATGTGAAGTAATGACATTCAAGAAAGTTCCAAGGTCAGATTATTTGCTTGTTGCAGCTTCTCTTGGTCAGGGCTCTCTTGTAAAGAAAGAAAAATAGACATCTCAATGGTATGAAAGTCCGTTTTAGCCACAGAAAAAGTTTGCTTAATTCTGACTTCTTTTTTCTTGCGATTTAGACTTTTTTTTCTTGCAGTTGTGAGTTTGGTTCTTGTAATTCTGACGTGGACAGAAGTAAACAAATGCAGTGTATCTGCTCTTCCAGTTTCATTTAGCAAAAATGATCCCATCAATATCCTCCTTTAAAGAGAATACTAGCTAAAACAGGCAAAATCCATCTAGGCTCATTGGTGATAATACTCGAAACTGTGACACCCAGAACATATTGCATACACCCTTTTTCAGCTAGTTATGCTAGCATCTACAAAACACACACACACATTTTCCCACGATTGCTAGCTATCTCTGCTAGTCACTGCTACATACTGTATTTTATTTGATTGCTGTTAATAGATAATTAACATTATCTTTTTGCTTGGATCTTCAGACTAGTGTTCTCTGACCTGGAAGTACTGACTTCGGGCAAGAATCGGCACAGATCCAGCCTGGAATTGCTTGCTCTGGGTTGTAGATCTGGGTTGTAGCCTATTAAATATACTATGCTCATCTAATAAAATAGCTGATAGATTATATTGTTATAATCAATCTTTTGTTGGTTGCAAACGATTTTGTAACTTGCGTCACCTAACTTGGGCACCTTTTATTTTGAAATGTTTCGCAAACATCTGTGAAAAGCCTAACAACGGTGTATACTATGTAGAAATTCACCTACAAAAAAACAGTAGGTGACTTATTTCTGAACAGTTTTTTACTGAACCAGTTCGAGAATGAGCTTGCATGACCAAGTTGGGTTCTTCCTTCAGCCACTACACGACTCTCGTCACGGAAGACTAAAGACAATAAATTATCAAAATGTAAGCAACTGGCATATGCCTACAGGATTGTTTAGTATTTGCACTGTAGGCATTGCAAATACTATTTATGTCATTAAATAAATGATAAAAAATCTTTGGTGCTGGAGCGGAAGCCAGCCAGATCGGTCTTCTGTGCTGAATGTACTGAAAGACTCAAATGACTGAAATGAACTGACTGTGCTGAATGTACTGAATGACTCAAATGACTGAAATGAACTGATTGTGCTGAATGTACTGAAAGACACAAATGACTGAAATGAACGGATTGTGCTGAATGTACTGAAAGACTCAAATGACTGAAATGAACTGACTGTGCTGAATGTACTGAAAGACTCAAATGACTGAAATGAACTGATTGTGCTGAATGTACTGAAAGACTCAAATGACTGAAATGAACTGATTGTGCTGAATGTACTGAAAGACTCAAATGACTGAAATGAACTGATTGTGCTGAATGTACTGAAAGACTCAAATGACTGAAATGAACTGATTGTGCTGAATGTACTGAAAGACTCAAATGACTGAAATGAACTGATTGTGCTGAATGTACTGAATGACTCAAATGAAGTGAAAGATTAAATTGGTACTAAAACTCAAAAAGTAGCCTACTGAACTCACCAAGTGTATAGCATAGGCCTACTAATGCCTCATGTGAGCAGAAATGATACAAACAGAAACAGGAAATGCTATTTGTTCGGCGAAAGAAGTGTTTAGATTTGTGAAGAATAATGTCACAGGGATAATGACATTAATGACAACCTTGATGACAACTTGAACTTTTTAAACAGTGCTATGAGAGCATATTCTTCTCATTTGGTTAAAAAAAAATTAGCATATGAGCTATTTGATCTAAACAAAACTCGATGAATGCAGCCTAGCAGACTTTCGCTTGTCGCTTTCGCTATATTATTTTGCTTGTCTCTAGAAATGGCATTGTCCTCAAGCATGCAAAAATAACGCTAACAACTCGAAAACTCAATTAATTTTGATGTACTGACTCAAATGTGCTGATTCATTTTAAAGAATCGAACTTCCCAACACTAAGCTGAACTACCAGCAAACTGCTAAAAAATGTAATTAAACTACTAGTTTAACTACATGTGGTTAAACTACTCACCAACACTGCTAATGAGGAAATAAAGCAGCATGTTCATGTGTTTCAGCACAACCCTGTTTTTTGCAGCATCGAGAATATTTGTCTCTAATTCAGTCCTGCGGCAACCAAAGGAGAATTCATCCCCACGACAGCACCTGCTGAGCAACCATTAATAATCATCCCATTGCAGTACCGAGATCACCTCAGTCAGTTATTTAATGATTACTAAAATTATGTGCACTTTTATGAGAAGTGCTTGTGGCTATTGATACATTTGTATATTAATACAGCAGTAGTCACTGTAATGTGTCAATAATATGTTAATGTTCACCAGTAACAGAATGATTTGTTAACAGGTGCTTTGCAGTATTGTTTTTACACATTATTAAGACAGACTGAATAAACATTAGAAAACTGTTTGTTCCTTATGACAATGTTCATCATTTCCTGTTGTTCATAATCTATACAACCTTTAATTTTTCTATTTTAATATTCCAATTCCAGGCATGGAAGTAAATAGTGGCTTAATATGATAAATTTGACGTCACTTTCCCACCGGAATACGCCCCCTCAGTCGGGACTGAGTGGCAAAACATGCTGCCACATGGCTGCCTTTAGTATAGGAAACTGCAAAACCGGGAGTAAAACAAACGATTATTTGCTTAAATTAAAGGCAGTTGGACTCGACAGTGATCCTTACAACGTACTAAAGAACCAGTGGTCCATGGACATTCAACAAGAAATCGGAGCTATCTTTTTACAGACTGCCGAAAGCTAAAGAAAAGAGAAGCGATGCATCGCTGCAATTCGCAGAAACAACTTGAATCCAGGCACCAAAACATGGATTTGCAGTTGTTATTTTGTGTCAGGTATGCTGGATTTTTGGGTAAAATCATACCTTAATAATATATATGCTTGGCTAGCTAATACTATCTAACCATCCCCCATTTGTTTGTAGAACACAAGGCTCATCATCATGGATGTTTTTTAATAAATGCTGACAAAAACTTTACAGTTACTCAGAATATAAATGAAACATGCTAAATATTTAATTGATGAGTAGTGAATACAGTAGCCTACATAACTTAAGGTATGATTTTACCAAAAAATCCAACATACCTGACACAAAATGACAACCGCAAATCCACGTTCCGGATTGTTTCTGCGAATTGCAGTGATCAATTTGCTTCTCTTTTCTTTAGCTTTCGGCAGTCTATAAAAAGGATAGCTCCGATTTCTTGTTGAATCTATTTGTACAGTCAATCGCACAACAGCTCTTTCCCATTTTAGATGTGTTTTTTGTGTTTTCACGGCATTCAAGCTGAACGCTAACGCTATCACTCAGTAGTCTTTCTGCCACTCAGTGGGTGTAACCGCAGTGACTTCTACCTACTGTGACGTCATGTGCATACCCTCTATAGGGTGGACAGAGCGATAAATCTTTGCTACAGGGAGCTGTATTTTTCAGGATGGACCATTTTCAGGTACATTAGGTAAGTGGGAAAATTTATGTGGAAAAGATGCAGATAAATTATATAGATATATTATATAGCATAGATGCAGTAATGTAGTAATGCATATTATCTTCGAGTTTAATCCTGGCTAAAGGATTGCTTCTAGATAGTCTTGAAAAGGAAATGTGATTTGATATGCACAGTGCTGTTAGGTTTGGGCGCCATTTTGAACCAACAGGTCAGACTCATGTCATTCACGTCATCATGCTGTAAAGATTGATCACATTGAGACTGGGTACTTCCTGTAATTTCTGTAGGTATGGCAAGCCCTTTTAACATTTAATGTTAAACTATGCATAATTACATTTTAGATATCTACAAATGCATTTTGACTAGTCATAATTACAATGTGACTTGCCAGAATGATAATTCGAGATATCTGCAATTATAGACTAGTAAGAACGATAATCTGCAGATACATTTTGACCAGTCAAAATACCTTATAAGATATCTATAATGCCGTTACAGACATTGTCATTGGACTTGTCACACATACCGAATGATACAGATACCTGTAATTCTGTTTTGACAAGTCAAAATTATATTTTCCCATTTTTGAATTAGAATTATTCCTAGTCAAATCTGCTGTGTCTGACGTGACTCTGATGCAAGGCTTCACAATGGATATTAGTCTTTATGCTTACTGTTTGAACTATCCATGTTATTGGCTCTGGATAACTGATACTTTATGAAAATGGCACCTTGTCTGACCCATGTTCGGCAGTTGTTCCAACAACCTACGATATACATTTAATGCACGTCGCTTTGGATAAAAGCGTTTGCCAAATAAACTGTTATGTAAATGTAATGTTTTGCAAACCTGGTGTGATCGATTTTTGGTTGAAGAAATGGCGGTGGCTGTTCTCAAAAAAAAAAAAAAAAAAAATTAGAAAATCCCATGAAGTGGAAAGAGACGGCGAAACAGGCATCTTGTTGCAGACAGTAAATCGTCTGCATGTAGGCCTATAGTTACAGTAGCTCCATTCGTGCACGGGCTGCAGAATTGAAAACCCTGACAAAGACACTTGACTCTGGTTCAGGTTGGTCTGACATGGCGCTCGCTGCATTTCTAGAACTAGGACCTTCTTACAACAAGGAGCACGTTTTTGATATCTACAACTGCATTTTGACGAGTCAAAATGATCATTTAAAATATCTCCAAAATAAGATTGGTCTCCTTTCAAGATATCCATAACTTCTTTGTAGATATCTTAAAAGGACTTGTGACTAGTAATAACTCAAATTCGAGAGATCACCACTTTAGTTATGACTAACTTCAATTCAAGATATTTACAATTGTATTTTGACTAGTAATATCTTAGTTTCAGATATCAAAAAAGGTCATTTAGATGTGGATTTAACTGATGTGGAGATATCAGGGCGGCAGTGTAGTATTATGCATAAGGAACTGGTCTTGTTCCTGAAAAGGTAGCTACTTGAGAAAGGTAGCTACTTAACCTGCATTGCTTCAGTATATATCCAGCTGTATCAATTGATGCAATTGTAAATGTAAATTCGATGTAAAAGTTGTGTAACTTTCTATACAACTGAATGGCTGAAGTAACTATTCAAAATATTATTAGAGATATCGTAAATTAACATTGGGACTAGTCAAAATGCAATTAGAGATAACTTAAATTAGCGTTTTGACTAGTCATATGATAAATGAATTACAGATATCGGCAATGTGATATTAAATCGGTCAGTCTGTTAATTAAATGTTAAAACGGCTTGCTATACTGTAGGCTTCTATACAGGAACGTTCTTTTCTCTGCTTCTATTTCGATCGCCAGGGTGCCGGGAGGACGTGCACCGAGGCACGGCCTCTGAAAGTACAAGTAGGCCTAATCCCACTGGGCGAAGTGAGAGCGAAGGCCAGCATATGTAAAGCAACACACCGAGAGATGCACTCACTCTGGTTATAGCCACGACTAGCAGTTTATAACCCCCAAGTAAACGTGTTGTACTTTAAGTTAGCTAAAGGCACTGCATCCACACATGATCAGTTTACTTACCGACTTTAAACACTGCTATCGTTTTCCAACATAGCAACAAGTAAACACGCGTAGCCTACGTACCTTCCCGAGACAACGAACCAGCTTCCAGTTCCCGTAATGGCTCCCCGAAAGTACGGAAGAATCCCTTCGCCGTACCAGCAACAAGAAAAACCACGCGGCTTTGAATGACGAGATCCTGAGATTCCACCCAAGCCACTGTCCTTGAGCCAGCAAGCCTCGTGATCCACCACGCAGGGCCATCGGCACTCCAGAAGTAAGACTGGCAGACATTCAGGCAGTAGCTTGGCTAAATTTGTGTTTGCTCATTTTTCAAGTGAAGTATGTTATCGGTTGTATTTAATGTTGTGTTTAAAGCATATCACAACTGCCCAGCCTCGCATAGCTAACGTAGCTATATACTAACATTAAATGACAATCCGACTTTCTTTAAACCGAGATCTGTGCACGCGAGCTCCCCTACACTAATATGTTTGATATATGGTCCAATTTACTTAGAAATTAGAATGTCAAGGTGTACAGGGATTAGCTAGACGTTAGTTACTCCAGTAGCCCAATCACCAGGCTATATGTTAGCATCACATGTTAAAACCTGGTTCACAAAGTTCTCTCCGGCACCACGTGCTGGACAACACACAGGCAATGCTCCAGTCCCCTTTTCATATCATCCCTTATTTAGCCTTTTAGATTTTAGTTTAGATGTGTTTGTTTCGTTGCTCAATAAATTATATTTTATTAAACCGCGTTGTCGGTCTGATTATTTTTTGGATACATTTTTGAGCCTACCACCTCAAAGAACATAGGTAGCCTAGTTGAAACGAGTTACTGAAATATGTAATGTTGAAATTCATAATCGTGATTTGATACTTTTGCACCATTTGGTCACCGCATGGGGTGTTACATATGTATATTCTCTTCATTAGTTGGCGCTCGTGTTGGAGTACGTGTATATTACTGGCATAGTCAGACACCCAATGTGAGGTCATATTAATTTTTATTTATTTCCCCTGCATTTCTTGGTGAAAATAGTGGGTCACGTAATTGGACCACACAATTTGGCTCTATTCAAGAAGCTCTCTCTCTTTTGGCTACAGTGCAGCTACTGTTACTATACCAGTAACACCCAAACTGATTACTCATTGACCTTAGATGTGAATCATTTTTATACAGTCTATGATGTGAATGCCGCCTCTCCCCTCTCGATGGACGGCACCCTAGGCAACCGCCCTTGTCACTTCTGCCTAGAGCTGGCCCTGTCTGTGGGTAAGGACCTGTTCAAGGTTCTGTGGGTCTTGTTGGCTTAAAAAGAAAAAATATCAGCCCTCTTCTACTCTCATACTCCTCCTGGCCTCATGGTGCAGTTTTATTTTTTAAATCGTGGGTGGTAATGGGCTGTCCCTGCTGTATTTATCATTGGTCTGGATTGGTACTGCTGATTCCATGCCACCTGAGTTGAAGTACACAAGCTCCCCAGTGAGTCACACATTAGTGCACAATGAATGATTCTTGCTGCAGCTGCTCATCTTCTATCTCAGCTTGAACGGTTTGTTTTAATTTGCAGTTCAACAAAAATAAAAATCAATTAGTGATGTGCAAATTAAAACACAACTGAATTGATGAAATGCAAATCAGCAAAATGCTATTGATACAGTTGATGACACTCAAGATTCCAGCTCACAACCAAATAAAATACTGGATTCTGCCTAGCCCTTAATTATTCTTTGACAGATGAAGTGAAACAATAAGGAAATGGAATATAACACAATATAGCCTATTGTAAATATGATTAATGTGGAGTTATACATTCCAATATCTTGGCAATATATTTTCTTGCAATGCATTTCCGGTATATTCCATTTCAAGAGTAGAGGAACAGGAATACGTTTAGGGTTTGAGGAACATAAATAACAAGGCCTTTATTAACTATTTGCAGAGATTCTTGCTATGCATCTTTGTATGCATGATTCCCTCCCTTGTACATTTAGACCAAGTTGGCTTTATTCCAGGAAAACTTCTGATAATATGAGGAAACTTTTGCATGTGACGGTGGCATTGTCACTGGATGCGGAGAAAGCTTTTGACTGAATAAAGTAGCAATACTTGTGTGCTCTTTTAAATTTGTAATCAAACAATTCACTTGTGGTTAAATTGCGTATTCTAAGCATCTATTAAGACTTATTTATATGCTTTGGTTTCACAATGTAGAAATCACAGCACTTTTTATACACAATCCCTTTATTTCAGGGCACAGAAACATTTGGGAAAAAATACTGTTACACAAATGACAGTCATGCGCTTGCCACTTTTGTGCAGGTAAGCGAAGTTGGAAATGCCTAAGGATTGTGGCTTTTCTGGATGCAGAAAAACCAATACTTTCTTTTTTTCCAAAAAAATGAAGAGAACCACAAGTAATGGATTTCATTTCTAGAGGTCCAATGGCACTGCAATATTGCAATAACCCCAACAGTTAATATTTTCAGTTTCTATTTTCACGATGAGGACTTGAACAACTATCTACAAAACAATATGGCTTGGTTATAAAAGTTTACAAAACAATGCGGCTTTGTCGACTAAAGTTTTTGTCAAATACCCCACCCCCATCAACATTCATGTTTCAAAATGTATCATTCAAAGTCTGGCCTACTCCTTAGTTATAAGCATTGTGAATAATAATAAATATATTTTCAGAATGAATTTAGATTCTCTCTGATGTAAAATGGGTTCAAGATCTTTATTGCACATGCTCTGCTGTTTTCACTGTCCTCCTCAGAAATATTCAGTCAGACAAGCAATTTCTTCCAAGGGCTCCAAATTTTGAATCTCCTGTTTAGACAACAACCTGTTTAGTCATAAAGCTTCAAGAACTTTTCTTGCTAGTGCATAACATTTTCAGTGTGCCTACTGTAAGAATTATGGTTTGTTTAGGCAGGAGAAACAATATGTGTTTCTTTCATGCAAGCCTAACAAACTACATCTGTAGAAATGTAATTTCCTCAGCTAAAATGCTTTTCAGTTGTCACTATTGTAGTTTGGTCAAGTTTATTGAGGAAATCTGAGTTCAACAGCCAATCAGAAGTCTGTATGTCTGTAGAGCCCAACTTAGTGAAATAACATGGACATGACAATTGTTTGGAAATGGAGGATATCGACATGCTATCAATTCTGTCTTCAAGTTAATATGTTTTTTGGAGTAAAAATTACTGTGGATTTTGTTCTCTGGATGCTTGGTATGAAAAAAACACAGTGATTCATGCCGTCTGTGGATTTCCAAAATGCATAGATGAGAACCCCCAAGTTTTTGTTTTGCCACCTCATATGTTACATTACAAAATAAAGAGCCATTGTCATTAACACATTGGCGTCAGACTTATTTGTAATAGGAGTTTAAAAAAGAAAATACAGGCTTTCTATTGTTAAGGTGCCACTATACTCAGAACGAAACATAACATTTCAAATAATAGACACATTCTGAACAAAAGACTAACAAAAAAACGCAGTGTTTTGCAAACAGCAGTGTTTGTGAACAGTTTGCAAACACCCACCAATTTGCAGTCCTCCATCTATCTGCAGCTGGTCCACCCAAATATCGCATGGTTGGTTGTGTCATGGTTGACTAGCCAGGAGACACAGTTGTTTTTTTTCCAGTTCATCTCATCACTGTACTGTCCAGTGGTGGTTGTGTCCAGATGGTATAAAGGCACAGAACAGTTCTATTGATACAGGAGATTTCAGGAAATGGTGTCATATCTGATAGAAGAATGAAATCATGCCTTATTCCTCCTTCCATGAGGAAGGTTTGACTTCATTTGTTAGCCAATCTAAGGATAAATGAACGAAGAGTTGCTGAACTTCTGTCAGGATATCGTCATCTTTATGATTGATCACACAGAGATTTTAAAGACAATGAAATGTGCTCAAATTCCTGGCATGTAATTTCCATGAAGTTGGGTGTCAATGATCCTGAGTTGTACGAAACAACTTGGAAAAATCTGTGCTCCCCCCAGTGGCATGGAGTGACATAAAATGAAGAACATGAAGTTTGTATTGAGTGAACTGACTGCAGTGTTTGGTAATGGTATGTGTGCTGGGGGTTCTCTTTAGAAAATTTCATACGTCAATTGGGGTATACTGCTTTCTTTAGTGCTCCACGGATGAGAGGCAGATCTTGCTTGTCATCCTGGGTCTTGGTGGTACTCCAAGAGAAGGGAGCAGGGAGACAGAGGCTATAGCCCTCTGTCGCCCCCCTCCTTTCCCCTTCTTTATTTTCTTCTTGTGTGTATATTGATTTTATTGTTTTGTCTATGTAAATAGTGCCATTGTTATGTCATGATGTTTTATATTGTTATAATTTGTGTACTTTAAAAGAAATTTTTCTTTTCTAAAATTATAAATAAAAGAACTTGTGGATGACGTGCAAAGGGCACCCAGTAACCTCCTGCCACAAGCTTTTGTTATCACATTTATAAAGTTGTATACAAGCTAGTGTACAAATAAAAAATATAATAAATGGCTGAACCCAATTTTGCGAAGATGGAAAATATTTTCCTACATTCACATGCAGTTCCCTGTCCCAAACAAATTATACTGAGTGACATTCTTAGTATTTATTAGTTATTTCAAAAAGAGAAAAAAATTCCCTGAGTGGAATTTGTAGAGGAAATTGATTCAATCATAATGCACACAGTGGTTACAGGGTAGAGCAAAGCCTAGGATAACAAACATGATGTTCCAGGGAGTGAGTGCACCTAGAGTGCAACCCCAACACTAACCCCTACCCTAACCCTAATTGTAGCCCTACTCTAATCCAAACTGCGACTCTACCCTAACCCCAACCCCACCCATAACCCTGCCACCATCACCATGGGTAGAAGATGGAATCTTCTACTCACAACATCCCAGGTCGACCAGGAAGATCCAGGAGTGGAAGATCACATCACCAGACCAAACATCATGTTTCTCAACCTCTCTAGGATCCAATCCTTCTCCAGAACGGACCACCAGTTTGACAGTTACCCTGGGGCAACTGGGGTAACATTCCATCATGCGGCAGCTCCCCTGGAGAAAACCAAGGTGGATACCAAGGTGCAGAATGTTCTCCTGTTTTCGGAATAAACAACAAGGACCAGCACCCAGAGAAGACGGCTAACAGATTATGCAGACTAGAAATCTGGATTTCACTCATCATCTACTCCAGAAACCTGGAACCCCGCCAGAGATCCAACTTGGAAGAGATCATGGAGCACATACACAGGAACATGTTCCGAAGCTTCCAGAGGAGGACTCCTGCACCAGGACAGTGACTAAGACCACTGGACCCCTGGCTCCATCATTTAAATTGAAGATCCCCACAAACCTGAGCACAAACAGAGAGGGGAACAAGAACATCATACTACTGGCTAAAAACTTCACACCAACACAGGATCAGCTCAGTCTGCTGGAGTCTGCTATCATTTATACCCATCGTAAATATCCACAACGAGATACCCTCAAAGGAGAAGCCCAGGAGTTCCACAGGAAACTCAAATTGGCAGCCTTCTTCACAACAACCCCCTTCAGGCCAAAATAGAACTGGGAACCAAGGCCCAACCAAATTCCCGAGAAAGTCACACAATTCAAAAACAATAACACCCTGATCAAGGCACTGAACCCCCTAACCCACAAGGACAAAAACAACCTCAGCAGAGAAAGAAAGCACCAGCAGACAGACAGACCCATTGTTCGCTAGACCCATATACCCAGACACAGCCCAGGAAATGCGCAACATCACACAGATACTTATAGGAAACAAACACGTCACCAAAAAAAGTTTTTACCTAAGGGGAGCGGACAATCCTAGACCAAAGATTTTCTGCCTCCTCCCCAAAATACACAAGCTACTGCAGTCTTGGAGCATACCATATGAGGTCCCAGCAGGGAGACCCATTGTTTGACTGAAGCAGCACATCCTTCAGAATCACAGAATATATTATGAAGAGTATTTTCTCACTCCACTGTCCACAAAACATAACAGTTGCATAAAAGACACTTATGACTTCAAACACATGCAAAAAGAAAACCCACAGGAAGCCATTATGTTCACCATAGACATAGTCTATACACGAACATAAACACAGCAGCAAGACAAACTGCTGTAAAAATCTGGATGGAGAAGTACCTGGACAACAGTCGTCCAAATATGTCCCTCCTATAACTTCTGTAAATTGAGTTGCGAACATTGCGAGCATCAAAAGTGCAAATTAGCAGCCTTAAATGATGAGATATGTGTAGGCATATTGGTCCATGTTACAGGTCAATGTTCTGACTTCCCTTAACAAATTGTGAAACAGTAGCCCATATAGGAATAAGCCGGCAAACTGAGACCAAATTTCTATTTTACCGTTAAGGGATGTGAAAAAAACTAAACTTACTACACAGACCATAATTTTGTGATGTCTCTATAAATCACTCCAGTTGGGGGGAGCTTGAGATCACTTGATAGTATCTGGTTTAACTGGAGTCTAGCTGTGGTTCAGCTAAACTTGTAATTGTTTTTACAGAGCACTCACTGAAAGCATTTAGCTGAAGCACAGCTAAGCTAGTCAAATGCTAACTGAGCAACAGCCCCCATATTCCCAGGAGGGCTGAACAAATGCACATAGAACTTCAACACAAGAGGAATCAAATTCTTCCTACTTAAAGGCTCCTGTACACTGAATGGCCAGTGCAAGCTTCACTTTCCCAAGAGAAGATTTTTTCCTAAACTAATTCTTACACTAAATCCTATTTATTTGGCAAGGACTTGTCACCAGTACTTGTAGAATTTCCATTTTCACTACACTTCTCACTAAGTCTTTGAATGTCTATTTCAATTAATTCTTAAATAATTGGGGAGCACAGAATTGTCTGCTAAATTCCTGCCATTCAAGCACTTCTCATTCTATTAATGTGTTATTGCATGAGGACATTCCTCTGTCCTCTGCAGCAGCCACATACCAAAATGCTTTTTTCCTCTTCTCTAGCCAATACTCCCTAAAACCATTCTATCATAATATACATCCTGCCCTCAAGTACAGTAAGATGTTGGGATTTCCAAATTTTTAAATGAATGATATGTGAGGTTTAAATTAATATGCACATTCAAAGAAGTTGTTCCCAGGATCCTTGGAAATCTAAAATCCAAAATGAATTATATATGATTCACTGGTGTACCGTACATAAGCAGAAAATAAAGATACTCTTTGAATGGGAGTAATTTGACACCGACATATCAATTTACAATGGATTTCATGATTGATATTTGAGAAGCACATATAAAGCGATCGCTCATACATAAATCTACGCATGGATGAAAGAGATTTCCACATGAGACTGAAAGGCAAACAGTCTTTGTTATTCTGAAGATAAGCCATACAAATTAATCATATTCCATTGGTGATCCTCCATTAATGATTTTTCTCATGATAGCATCAAACTTGCGACTATTCCACTATCATCTCAGAAAGATTCTGAATGGTTAATAAAGCAAGATTCAAAATGTCCTCTCATAGGAACATTTGCTTATGCAGAATGTAAGGATTCAGCTTGAGATGGTGACAGCTGGAGGTCAAAACAAATGTGAACGAAAATAATTCAAATATCAGACATCATATACATTCCCAGATTTAAGAACTTTTTACCATTAGGTCATCCGATCATACAGTATTTGCAAGTGTTTTCTTTTTTAGGGTTTTTTTTTTTTTAGTTTTCTTCATATGCAAATCAGGGAACAGGTGTCCTTTCAAAGTGACCAATTAGTCCAAAGAGGATTCATTTTCTCAAGTGTCATTAGAGGAGAACCCTCTTTTCCATCAATACAATCGGTCCCTGCTCCAAGATCCAGCCCTATCTGAAATGCTGGCCTGGAATGAATCTGATGTTTTGTTAAAGCATTTGCACATTAACAGAAATCTATGTAATTACACAGGTGCTTTTGATGAAAATAATATATTTGATGAAATGCCCCGAGGCTGCATTTGCTAATATTAGCTGATCATTTTCTCAAGCATGTGCTTCGACAAAATAACAACTGTCACTGCTTGTAAAAAAATTCATCATTAGTTAAACAACGTTACAACCAATATTTTAATATTTAAAAATAATCAAACAGAATAAGGTACCAATAATGTATGACTGTTAACTTATACTTCAATAAAATACAACATCTGTATAGTGGCCTGGATGTAAAAAAAACTTCCAAAAAAGCTTTCTGCTCATCAGTGACGTTCAGCAATGAAAACTTGCTCAGAAAGAAATTGAGTAAAATTACAATAGAATAAAAATGAATTTGTACAATATGTGCTTTTCTGCAATATATTTATGCTGGAAATAGGCACCACTATAACTAGCAAAAGGTCATTGGTTTTCAAACGATAATATTCACTTTCTGTTAAATAAAGATTATTGCACTGATCTGCATGCATAACACACACACACATATATATATATATATATTGCACACACATACACAGTGTAGATGTGTGTGCAAAACAATTGTCATTGAACAGTATGTAAATAATACAGTATAACAAATTCATAATTTTTCTACCTAGATGTGCTTTTTGATAGACTATTGTCCTTGTGATTGTGGGTAAACAGTTGAGAGCCCGTGAACCTCTACAATGCACAGTTTCTGTGCATGGACATTTATGAACATTTAGCTGAACATTTCAATGATTATTAGTATCACACACGCTGATTATTTACCCGCTTGATTCAGCAGCACTTTTTACAGTTAGTTAGCTGGCATTATCAAACCATTAAGGGTAATGGCCTTATCTGTGCAAAATCATTGCAAAATCAGTTCCACCGCTAAATTAAGCCCAGAGGAAGCAGCGCTTTCAGCTTGATTTTCCTGCATTTGTTCTGAAAGCTGGAGGGCTGAAAGTCTGACAACCTTAAACCTGACTCTTTGTGCCACATTCTCTGAGGGTGTTCGAATCTGAGGGACAGTATTAGAATCGTGTAAATTTCATAACACACACTATCGGGGATATGTTTAAGCCAGACTACTTGATCCCCCAATATGAATGTAAATACACACAAATTAAAACTGTCAGTCTGCACTTTAACCTCATATACATTGTTTCAAATCCAATTTGCTGGAGTATCAAGCAAAAAATAAAAAATAAGAAAAATTGTGTCACTGTCCAAATACTTACAGACTATACTGTACCTACTATGTAACCTCCCCTTTGTATATTTCACTTTAAAAAACTGTGTATAATTAGTATATAATTGTGTATAATTAATCATGAAAATCATGAATTTTTCACATCACGCTCACATTCATATGCACACACACACACACACACACACACACACACACCATAAAACATATTTATATAAAACTTATTTAAATGAATCGTGATTTAACACCGACAGTTAACTGTAATTATACTTAAGCATACTTAATGGAGGAACACTGATATAATTGCTCTTATTACATTTTTCAGTAATTAGACCATTTGTCAAAGCACACTACTACATATTACATTAGTTATATACTAGCTTTGAAGTTTTTAATTAGTATAATGGTTATTTTGTTTAATGATCTCCATCAACTGTAAAATTTCCATGAAGTAGAATCAATTTTCTTTTGCAATCTGTTGAAACTTGTAACATTTCGAAAAGTCTATAGAAAAGTAAAATACTATCATTTTATAAATAAACAATGGTTATAGGTCTCTACTGGTTTTACCAAACTTTTACTCACAATTAAATGTTTTGACAATTAAATCTCACTTTACCTCTTTGTGAATACAGGATGGTGAGTTGTTGGTTGGTGATTGCTGTGGAATAAGCACCTTATCAACAGTAATAGCAACTGTTGCCTTATTTTCTTGGTTAATGTGTTTATTCAAAAGCTACAGAAAAAAAGAACAGGAAGAATAAAATTCTTTAACTTTGTGTAAACCCCACTTTATACATTGCCATGAAAGTATCTTTAGACAAAATGTACTGTTACATACGACAATGGGAAACTGAGTAAATGACAATTTTCTAAAAAAAAAATATTACTTACAAGTTATCAAACATCAATATCACCGATGTGAAGGTAATTGCCCCCGTACTCAATCAACCATCAGTTTGGAAAGGGTTATAAAGTCTTTTCTAAGGCTTCAGATCAACACCACTCAAC
This sequence comes from Anguilla anguilla, assembly GCF_013347855.1. Taxonomy (NCBI): domain Eukaryota; kingdom Metazoa; phylum Chordata; class Actinopteri; order Anguilliformes; family Anguillidae; genus Anguilla; species Anguilla anguilla. The sequence continues at coordinate 30,606,267 of NC_049208.1, read as the reverse complement.
AATGATAGCCATTATCTCCAAATGGAGAACTCTTGGAACAGTGATGAATCTTACCAGGATTGACTGGTCTGAAAAAGTTTCTCCAAGGGTGCAGCAACAACTTATCCAAGAAGTCTCAAAAAATAAGAACTACTTGAAGAACATCCAAAGAACTGCATCTTTAGCTTTAGCTAAGGTCAGCGTTCATGACTCACAGTAAGAAAGAGACTGGGCAAAAATTGAATTCATCAGACAGCAGCAAGGTGGAAACCACCGATAACCAAGGAAAACATCAATGCTCGTCTTACATTTGCAAAAAAACACCTGGTTCCCTGTATCCCCAAGCCTTTTGGGATAATGTTCTATGGACAGATGAGTCAAAAATGGAATTTTTTTGACAACACAGGTCCCATTATGTTTGGCGGCGAACAAATACAGCATTTCACAGTACAGACATCATACTAACAGTGAAACAATGAAACATGGTGGTGGCTGTGTGATGGTGTGGGGATGTTTTGCTGCCTCGGGGCCTTTGTCTAACATTACATTTTGTCTAACATTACATTTTGTCTAAAGATGTGAAACCATTCAGTGTGACAAAGATGCAATAATGGAGGAAATCAGAAAGGGGGCCCATACTTTTTCATTACACTCTGTGGCACCTAGAGCTTATCAGTACTATGATTCTGCCACATAACACAGCCAATTTAGGATGTGGTTTGATGATAAGTATTCTGATAGTTTATAATGATCTGTTTTTCCACCTACTGCTGTGCAAACGAATTCTGTGGCAGAGCTAATTGCTGATTGATGTATTCCTTATTGATTATATTTAGTGTAAAATCCTGCTCAAAGCTTCAGCTTGGGGTCAAATTTTTAGAGTAGTAAATAAAACACAATTTGAATCTAGAGATCAATATAAATATCTCTCATCTCAAATAATTGATATACTAACTCTAAAATGTAATCAAAATTAATTTAGTTATTTGATTCTATCCAGTGCAGCTTACAGGCTGTTAGAACCTATAAGATGTGTATATAATTTGCAGAAGCTGTGGCATTGATACTTTCTGTGATTAAAAGAGAGACTACCTATCTCATGACCTCTCTCTTAATGTGTTTACTTATTATCCAGGACAATTAAGGGGCATCAGAAAATACTAACAAGGAGCAATATGTGCTATTTTAAAAGAAACATAGAGCTGTCTGCATTTTGAACTCAAATATCGTAGATGAAAAAATACCGTACATATTAAAAAAACACAAACAACTAATTACTGTGAAACACTGTGAAACAACTTAGGAGAACAGCTGTGAGGCACACTATCTCAGCCCACTCAGATGAGGTATTGATGCAGATTTGATGTACCCAGGTACAGCCTTAACTGGGATACAGTAGCTCATTTCACATCCAAAGCAGATACTTTCCCAAAGCTATACCAGCTGCTCAAAGCATGCATCTGTGCTACAGACACCCTCCTGTGCTAATTTCCTATCATATTATCATCTATGTTAAAGCGTTTGATGCCATTTATTCCATGTGATGTTTATAGGCGATCCAAACTGACCCTTTGTGTAACAACTCCTACTTCATTGATACATATTTTCTGTCAGCTTTTGTGTGGGTTTTCACTGTAATTGAAATGAAAGAAAAGTTATTTTATGTACATTACTTATGGCAATATCAGTTAAAGTAAAGTAAAAAACATTTGCTGCTGGACTGAAATTTATAGCAGTCCAGTTAACCTCACCACTGCTTTTCCCCTTTAAAGTGCTCGTTAACAAATCATCACCACTTAAAGGTGCATTTGTCACTAAAGGGAATCCTGCCCCCACTTAAATAGCTGTGGACTGAGATCTGTCAAGGGGCTCATCAATAATAATATTCACCAAGGCTTGATCACAAGGGGATCTTTGTGGTGCATGGCATGTTATGCAGTTTGTTCTTTGGCTTTCCTTTCCTTACCCTAGTGCACGCACAATCAAAAATGCACACAAGCACACTTCCACTTATAAACAGTTGCCATCAATTATGAGAGTTACTCAATCTAAGATAATGCCATTGAGCCCCTCACATAGCATGGCACTTTTTCATTTATCTTACATGCTGCTTCTTTATTAACCAGAAGTCCATTATTGTTATCCAATCAGACAAAGAGAGGGAGAGATGTTTCAGAGATAAAGGATTCTCCTCAATGAGTACTGCAGTGAGACGTCTGGCTCCACATGCCCCAGACCCACAGGCTAAGGACAGTGTGTGTGTGTGTGCGCGCGCATGTCTATGTGTGTGTGTGTGTGTGCATGTGTATGTGTGTGTGAGTGTGTGTGTGTGTGTGCAAGTGTATGTGTGCATGTGTGTGTGCGCGCATTTATAATTTTGAACGTACATGTGGGGGTGTGTCGGTGACTCCACTCCCCACAGTGATGGTAATTCGTCGTGTCCCACGTAGCGTGTGGCGCATCTGTGCGCGTGCAGCTCTCCCACATCTGCGTCAGTGTTGTGCAAATAGATGTCAGGACGTGTAGCTGAGCGCTGGGTATTTAAGGGCCAGCCGCTCGCTTCTCTGAGAAGTTACCCACATCCACGCTCACCCTCCCTTCGCTTGGCTCCTCTGACTGCACGTCTATTGAAGGTACGCTTTCTCGACTAGGATAGGTCTGTGTGTGCATGCCTGACCCTTTGAGAGCAGGGGCTAGTAGAGATTCATTTTGGTTGTTATTTTGATGTTTTCTGTTTTTTTTTTTTGCAGTGGACCCTTTCTTGTGCTTGATTCAGCTTGTCTGTGTGTGGCACAGTTGTTTTCTTCAGTTTCTTCGGATTGAATATTTTAGGAAATGAAAGTGCCTACATGCTAAGTGTAGGGCTTCACTGAACAGTACCGAGAATGCCTAGAGAAATTCTGAAGTCTAATCAGTGCGCTGCTGAAAAGCAGAACCTTTTCACATGCAGCTTTGTATATTGATGGTCAGATGCAAAACAGTGATCACATGTAGACAATGACCAATTTTCCTACCGTATGATGACAATTGAATGCAATTTTAGATTAACATTTGTAGGGACATAAAAATTAGCGAGTGATGTAAAAGTCTCTCATGGTTAAATATTTTATTTCATTGTGGTTTTTTCATTTTTTATATATTATTTTTGTTCCACTATTGTGGAATGTGAAATTGAATTGATCAACATAAATGTATTGAACTGAATAATTATGCTTGACATGTTTTAATCTTTAAATTTGATCAATCCTTAGACATAGTATTTGTTTTGTGCGCTTCCTATCCGAGTGTATAATTCATTTAAAATATTTTGTATTATTAATATTATGCCATGGACAGAATGTGCTTTATTCTTCAATGTTGAGTGAAATTACATTGATACCAGATCGAAATGCAGATTTCTTTGACATAACGTCATCCTCCATTCTTTTGGAGAGAAGAAGCATTTTTCTCGGAATTAAATAGGCTGTTAATAGGTGGAGAAAATGCAGGTCTTGTGGATTTTGGACAGTAATTGACCTAAAGCTCACAGTACAGCCTGAGTGAGACTGACATTTCCTTTGGGATCTCACTGACAGAGAATCTGCTCTCAGTCTCACACTCCCTCATGGAGCCAGAAGAGACGGGATTATTATATAATTAATAAATCAGAGGTTTCCTCTTTTGGTTTCAAATGGCATACATAAATCAATGTGCGCTTGGAAATGACTGGGCTTATTTTTCTCGTAAGGGGTGCAAATTTTTACCTTCCTGTAACTTTACATATTCCAGTTGGCTTCTGCTTGAATTTAGCTATATTACAGTTCATCTTCTGATTCTGCCATTTGCACTAATGGAGACGTATTGCCTATATGAATCCCCATTTATATTTACTGCAAATGTCTGCAAAAATTAATTTAATGTAACATTATTGAAATATCATTTGATCAATTAAAGTTTTTTTAAATATGAATAACATTATCAGTTATTAGTTCTGAATAACCCCAGAGCGGGAGAAGGGTGGATGCTTTTCTGACCTCCATCCTCTGCCCCCTCCGCTCGCAGCGATGAACGGCGGGATCTGTGTGTGCGTGCTCCTGGCTGCCCTCTCCAGCAGTTGCCTGGGTCGCCCGCACCCCGCGCCCTTCCAGGAGGAGGGCAGGCCCGCCCCGCCCCAGCTGGACAGCGGCCTGTCCGAGCGCCCCCGCCACGCCCGATCCACCCCCCTCGCCGGCCAGATGAAGCCCTTCCCGCAGCCCGAGGAGGACCAGGAGGTGAACCTCAGTCAGCTGCTCGCCAGACTGATGTCCAGGAAAGGTGGGTGTTCATTCAGAGTTCATTCAGAAAACCACAGAGTTTCATACTAGCATGGAGTCAGTTACAGCCAATCTGTCTTCCGGGCAATTAGCTGAGAAACTTCACTCTTCATTCAGAATGACCTTCACATGAAGGGTTTGCTGTACTCGTATGCCCCTTTGTGTGCTGAAAAAATGTTAAAAAAGCACAGCTAGTGCACATTGCAAACACAGGATTCACTGTGGTCTCAGAGAGCTAGTCTGCATGTCGCATTCAGAGAGAATTATTGATGATATGTAGAGAAGTCTGTGCCTCAGAGTCATTTCCTTACATTTATGGAAGAGAAAACATCTGACAGCTTCAAAAGGAGTCCATCTGTTTTTCTCTCTCTAACTCTCTCTTACTCTGTCACTCTCACTCATTCTCCCTCACACTCTGCCTCTAACTGTCACTCCACTGACTACGCGTCTGCTGGTTAACTCTCAAAGGCTGACAGTAGACACCTAATTCCAGGTTTCAACAGGTTATTGCATACGCCATGCATAAGCTCTGCTCCACAAAACACTTTTTTTGCCGTTTTTTGTTGTTGGTAAATTCAATAATTAGTAAAAACAATAAGCAACATGGGCCTGCATTTGAGCCGCGCATAGCAGTCAATAGCACTTTCAGCTAGAGCATCATTATGTACAGAATATTGTGTTTGAGAACCACTTGACTTATAATGGCACGATAAGAGTCAGTGCGCTGGAAAGAGCATTTCAGCGGTCGTACTTTAATAGTTTGGCTTCTGGTAAATGGCAGGCGGTTGTGCTTGCGTGACAGAGAACAAAGTGTCTCCAACACAATGGGGAAGAACAAAAGGGCCCTGGGGCGAGGTTCGGATGAAGTCGGTACGCTGCTGACGTAGCGGACAAACCCTTGCGGGCCAGGTGCAGAAGCGTTAGGAATTACCCCCCTCAAAAAGCCTGTTAAATGGTGGGTGGGGTGCGTCACCAATTTCAGGACCAAGTCCAGCTCACTCTTAACGTGGTGTCCGTTACCAGAATATAGACATGTCTATAGGAGCTGATGCTTGTCTGACTAATTCCTTGTCCACTGCACATGCAATTAGGCCACTTTAAATGGATTGTCTTGAACAAGTATCATTCGATCCATGTTTTATACAGCTCAAATAAACATCTAAAATGAGGAACAGACGTCATAACTATTATATAAACATCTGATACACTCCCCACATTGGGGTTCTATTACAATTGCAGTGCTCAGCCATTGCAACTGCTATATAATTAGGATAAGTACATGACAAAAACATTTCATGTTTGCTTTCTTTCTTAGCCAGACTCATACACATCTGTGATTTGGGAAGCAGATCTATATCTGTGAATCTTTGGGCTGAGTCAATTACAACCGCCTGAAGGGAGAAGAGCCGAAATGGCTCAAAAGCAGCAGTATAGCATGCATCCCCGGAGGGGTTTCGCCAATATCTGCTGTCAAATTTCATAAATCCAGTTTAATAAATAAGTGTAAAAGAAAAAGTGGTTGGGTTTGCAATGGCAGTTTCACTGCAGGCATTGTTGTTAACAGGTGCTATATTTAGTTACTTAACAACTGGGAAAATGTATATTTTATGAATTGATGAACAAAGGTTAGATTTGAACAATGGGGACGATAATTTAAAGGACAGGTTTGTCTTATTGGTGGTTTGTTTTCCCCTATGAATAACGCATTAGAAATTTACTTCAAAAGACGTGTGTGAAAAATAACATGTCGCAGCCATGCATTTTTAATTAGCCGAGATATTGAAAAAAGACGACGACACATCTCTCACACAGCAGACAATTAAATATGATCCCAAGTTTCTCTGTCTCAGCCCATGGGCGAGAATAGATCTCAGTTTGTTTGGCAGGGAGAATATTGCTGGTAAGTCGTCCAGGTCAGATAAATCTATATATCTCTTTAAAATAATGTTTTAATATGCAGAGCCATTACACATATGTCAGCTGATCTCCAGCAAACCACAATCAGCCTCACCGGCAAGCACAAATATAAATAATTCAGGTACCAGTTTTACAACGGAAATTCAAATTCTCTTCATCCATTTAAAATGTTAAGGGCAGACAGGTTTGTATTTGTAAAATATGGTACCGGTGTGGCCTGAACAAAGGTTTTCAGTGAAACTAGCGTGCAAAGAAGACAAACAATGTCCCAATCCCCTAATATGCAGTAGGTACTGAGTGTTCCATTGCGTATGCATGAAACATCACCCTGTTGCTCAACCTAGCACACTTTGTTTTGAATTTCAAAGATCAGTGTTTTCCCTCTATTTGTAAACTTTAAAATTCATACGCCTTTCAAACAGCACAAAAACATGAATTGCAATTATTTGTTTATCATTTTGTGGGCACACCGCCACATCTTTAGAAACAATATAGAGTGGGGAACAACACAAAGGCCTTTTGATATTTTCAGTTGGAACCATTATTTTTATAATGAGGCTCAGTTGCACCATCATCATTATTTCTGTACACCCCACCCACTTTGATGGTAAAATAAGACCAGGTATTCACTGCGTGTTGTTAAATACAGGCCTTCACCCCTTTCATTTGACATGGGCATGGGGCTTATATATTATTATTATTATTATTATTATTATTAAGCTTAAAAAGGTCTTTAAAATGCATTTATTGTTGTCTTTACAATGTAAATCCATTAGTCAGCCCACTGCAGTATGTGTATGTAATAGGACTCCATCATACAACAGCTCCTCATAAGACTTTTTTTTAACATTGAGGGAAAGAACATGTCATTGTCATTAGGTACCTTGTTGGTTTTTTAAGGACTTTAAAGTCAGCAAAAACAGCCAGCGTTTGTATAAAAAGTTCACTAGTTTTAAAATGATGTGCCCAGTCATGCTTGGGAATCACAGAGCTCAAAGAGGTTGTCCTACCTACTAGGACCAATATCTCTTCTTATAAGCTATGCGCAATTAACTAATTACCACACAATTATGCTGTTTTCTCTTGTACCTCAAAGCAGCTTCATATGTCCTTTTAATTCTCCATAAATAGTGTTGTTAGCATTCCCTGCTCGTCCTATATAAATTGATAATCGTGCATGAAAAATATTCCAGTGAGTTACTAGGATATCAGAAATCTCACTAAATCCGTATTTTGCTATCACTGGACCAAGCAATGTAGCTAGTTGGAATATATTTACCAAACATGTTACTATCTAGTCCTAGCTATCTAGCTATTGCTAAGTTTTGTGTCATTGCAGTCTGTTGCTCCTAGATACCTCTGAAGGGTGTTGCATGGTTAGAACAGCAATCAATCTAAAAGAGATGATGTACACATGTGCATGAGACAGCCAATAATGTAAATTATATTGTTGCCACAATATATTTTAGGCAGCATCAACTTGAAGTTAAAGTGATTACCACATAGCTATTGTAGCCACCATTTCATAGATGCCAGAGTTTGGTGTCTTTTATGTAAAAAGAGCTTATGCATGTACTTTGTGAGCACATGCAAGTTCAGACTCTTGTTGACCCATGTGATTCACACTCAAAGTCCAGGCAAAATAGTTAAAACATACAATAAACAACAACAGGATTGTTTAATGGGTGATATAAGTAATTATACATTACACATTTAGGGATATGTTCATTTATGCATAAACCACCAGTATTCCATCACTGTTATTAATTGGGTAATTAGGTATTGTTAACTATCCAAACTAAGGGTATTGGAACAGTTTCCTATTTCCTATTTCATGAATCAGGGAGGTGGCTATCTGTAGCAGAAACCCCAAAATGATTTTGTTCTAGTGGGGAGGCATGGGATCACTTGTGGGGAATTTCAAAAACGATGGCGCCCATGGTGCAGCAGTGATGCAATCTGATACGCTGCTCTGCGGAGAAGCACTAAGAAAAAACCCACAGAGTAATGGAATGGCATCCGGCTCTTCGCTAATGTCATACAGCATGCTTTTACGTTCCTCACTCACGGACCACAAGCACTTCCTCCTGCTCCTTGTGAGAAGGATTCTGCGAAACTCATATTTAAGCCAGTTTATTTAATCCAGTAGGCAGGCATGCATGTGTGTTCCATGTAGGCCAGCTGGAATGTTTCTGAACAACAATACCAGTTACTGTGAGATCATATAATATAGTATACATTCTGTATACTCTACTGAAGAAACTAAAGCTTCAAATGAAAGGTGTATACTGAATTGAGCAGTTCTGCAAGATGCTTCTGAATAAAACATGAAGCAGTGACGCTGAGGGATTATTATGTAGGTAACTGTTATTTCATAAAGTAAAGGTATATTACATTACAGAAGTAGTTAAATGGGTGAGACTGCAGTTTACAGTGGCTCCATGCAAAGGTAATTCAACTCTTCACCCCATTTCAGAAAAGTAAGGGGGCAGCAAGACAAAGACTAACGTCTCATGATTCCTCGTCAATATTAAGAAAGGAACAAACACTCCCTCAGCTGAACAAGATGATTTGTGCCTTAAATATTTATCAAACCAAATAAAATCTAGGCTGGCTGGCCATTATGCAGCAGAAATGATGTAGCCTGGTGTTTGAACAGGCCACAGCAGGCTTATCTATACATCAGACAGAACTATGGAAGAAACAAACAAAAACACTGCTATCTAGCTAACTCAAATGTATCAGTTCAGTTTACCTAGAGATTCAGTTTACCTTAGGTCTGATGTCAATCCAAAGCACCATTCCAATCAACCATTTTATTATTCCTGAGACTGTTATTGACATAACGTCAGTTGAGCAATCAGTACTTAAACAGAACACACACTAGATTCAACAATCGGCCATCACTCACCTGTACCTGAGTCATGATTAAAGTCAACACATTTCTCATAGGAGGCACTGAGCAACCATCAGTCAGAGTTAGAGCTACCTGTGGTCTTAATGGAACACTTATGGTAGATTATTGGGAGTAATCCAATAACTGTTGACCAAAAGAGCCTCAAAGCAGTTTGCTACAGACCTATACCGTACCTTTCCTTACTTCCTTTTATTATTCCGCACACCTGGAAGATGTCAAGTGCAAATCACATTGCACAGTTCAGCTCCCTCTTTCCTTTTCTTATTCGGACTACCAGATACAAATACCTCCTCAAAGTAAACTCTGGCTTGTCTGTCACACAGCAATGGAAATAAGAGAGAAAAAAATATCATAGCAGTAATAAAAAATGTAATAGACGTGCTAAACCGAAACCCCTGTGCATGTCATAGCCAAACACACTTACAGTGTGCCTTACGTTCCAACGAAACTCAATAGACATTCTTCCTTATATAGGGCTCAAGAGAGGAGGATGCTGTCTCCAAGCATCATCCACAATTATTGCTGAGTGTATTACAATGTTACTGTAGGCTAAATATCTCTAGATATTTAAGCGCACATTGTAAAATATTCTGCAAAAAAGCATTGAATAAAAAAGCTGCAGTTCTTTGGAAATGGAATCACAGGACTGCCTCAACCTTTTACCTGTGTTGCTGGACCTCAGTGTTTTCTTTACAGAATATTTTTATTAACGTCAGTGTAGTGCCTATTTAACAAAGCACTTACCATTGTATTAACAGATTTACCATATGAATAAATGTTCCACAGAATCACAAAAGTAATTGCACACTGGTGGATCACATTCACAGGAGCACATACTTTTGTGCTTGGCTGAACTCAATTAAAATGACAGCTTTCATCAGAGCATTGGCTCAGGTATCACACTGTCAGGAGGACAGAAATCGTTGAAATAATCAGAAGGGAAGGAAAGAGTGAAGGAAAGCCCCAAAGAGGATCAATAAAGATGTTTTGAACCTCACTGGACCCGTCTGTCAGGTGCATACTCGGAGGAGCAAACACCCCAAGGCTATTTTCCTCATTCGCGAGAAGAAAGAAGGTGAGACCAGGAAATGAAGAAAGAGGCAAAGTTCACGTGAGACTTCGCCCACTCCGAACACGCTGTGCCGAGACTTGAGGGCGAAGGGGGCTTTTCTTTTTTCCTAGAGTGCACTTCCTTGACAAAAAAACCAAGGCACACATCTCGATGGGCCCCTCTAGACTAACTGTCATCCCACCCTAGAGCCATTAACCTGGTATGTTTCCGTGGTAATGAAGGCCAGGGCTCCAGCAGATGAAATATTAATGGACGGTTGGTGTGGGCGTAGCCGGGCCCGATCGCACAAAGGCAAACAGCGGCAGCGGCCATTTTCTTACCGGCGGGAGGCGTCGGCTGCCGATGGGCCGCGGGCGTAAATCACTGCACGGGGACGCCGGCCCTCTGCCGGCCCGATGAAACTCCCCTCCTGGCGGACTGCGCCTGAATTATTCAGCGCCAGCCCTCAGGAGCCACGGTGGGCGGAGACGTGTCCGTCCTAACCACTTCTCCTCAGAGGACCAGAGGGACCAATTGCCACGGGCTGCAGCGGAGGAGACGCAGTGGAAACGTAATACCGGCTGACGCGAGTCACTCTCGCAACACTTCCCGGCGTCGTCGCGGCACAGCGTCCACAGGTTGCCCTGCGTCAGAGTGACATTTGGAGAGAGTTATTTTGCATGTTAGCTGGGAGAGACAGGCAGACCACCCCGAGGCAGACTGGTCTGCTGCGAGATTCATTTCACTGTCCAATTTGTGCTCTCCCACTAAAACTCATTAGTGGTGACCTTGATTTGTTTCTCCCTCCTATGGCTGTGTCAGGGTAATTAACCAATGAATAAATTACATGCTGTGTAAGGGATGGATTTCATGTCGCCTACTGTTTACCACGCCTGTTGACGGTGTAGGTGGGCTACCCTGACATCGTAAAAGACCTACTCCCCTCATTTATCAGTGTTTGTTTTCCAGCGAGATCCACGTTACCTGATTGAATCTGGAAAATGCAGAACAGGTCCCAATGATTCTAACTTAAATTCAATATAAAGACATTAACGCTAACACAGGATCCTCCCCGTTCCGCAAGATGTCAGTTCTGCGTTTTCTGGTTGTACGTTCTTCTTAAGTAGTCAACAAGCACTTTCTTCATATAGCTTGGTTTGTAGCTCGCTGGAGTTATGTCTATTTCATTGTAAAAAGCTCTGTACCAGAAGGAATTGAAGCAAGATTCTGGTCAAGACTGCAGTCCTCTAAGCATTGATCTCCTGCTCTACAGTTCATGTGTGATCATGTGATCATGAAGGCTTGTAACCTGGCTTTATAAAAAGGTCACAGTTTCAAATTGCGTATGGGTATAGCATCGAGCAAAGCTCTTAACCCAAATGCCTTGGGTACAGCATTCAGCTTTATACATGGATAGCATGTATTATTGCGCTGTTTCTAAAAAGCATAAAGTATAACAGCGCTGCCATACTTGTCTGCACAGAGTGACACGTCTCCCCCTTTCTTTCTCCCCCTCCAGGATCCTATCGTAGGAACTCCACGATGAACAGCCGGTCCAGCGGCCTCAGCGCCAACCACAGAATAAAAGACAGAGACTACCTGGGCTGGATGGATTTTGGCCGCCGCAGCGCCGAAGAGTATGAATACTCTTCATAAGACCAGCTCTCTTCACCGAGGGATAGAAACCCACATCAGTTCTTTGTCTTTGGAAAAAAAAATCAGTGTCTCAAAAATTATATTTATTATGTATTTGATGTACATTTGTTTGTAAAACTATATGATGCAATATATAAATACATATACATGCCAAATTTTGCAGAAACAGCGAGAAACAAGGTTCCTTTTTCTGATTTTGATTCATATTGTTGATAGAATATTATTAAAATCATTTAATTATGAATACTTCCATGCAAAGTCCAGTCTTGTCCTGTTGACAGAAGATTGTCAGATATTCAAGAATAAAACAGGTCAGCATAAAACATTTGCACGACATACTGTAAACTTCTCATGACTGGCCCAAAAATGGAAGCTCACTCATGGATGATTCCACTGTGCTATTTTTACAAGATATTCCATCTCTGTACTGGATTTTTTTCTTATTGAGAACAGATGCTCGACATTGCTCCACAATGTACCATCAGCCCATTGTGTACATGTGTACATTTTAAAACAGCAACAAAAACAACAATCGCTGCAGCTAAAAAATATTTTTACAGCCCCTTCAGTCATGGGAGATTAAAAATGATTAAGCTTATTTCTAAATATTAAATTGCGATGGTTTTAGGTAATATGCCGTACTAAAAGGAACCGAGTCGCATTACCATGGATTTACGAGCTGATTTTCAGGGATAACTAGGCCAACTGAGTCAGGCGGTCTTATTAGACTCTGAACTAATGAGAGGATTAAGACTGTGCTCTGCCACAGGGGGCCTCGACAGATATGGATCATGACCGCATGTCATTGATGCAAACTGTCAATACATCACTGTGAAATGAGATGCTCTTTGCATATTGCTTACTACATGTCCTCCAAGGCATTGCAGAGATTCCCATAAGGCCCTAGTATTGGCTGTGCTATTTCTGCTGGTTAGCACTGGACACAGATCCTGTAAGTATGGTCACTGGAAAATTTCTACCTTTAAACATGGTACCTGTGTGCAGCATAATTATATTAATTCATAGGTGCAAAAGCAGGAGGAACATGAACTGCAATTTCACAAGCATTAAAATGTATGAATATTTTCTATAAACTGCTCAGAATTCAGATATTAGAAAATGAGAAAATGGGGGAATTCTGGTGCACGAAATTGGAGGTCTGCTTATGTCTATGAATATGCTGCCCTGAACATGCATTACACCAGATCACACAGGCTATCTTAAAGTGACTGATAAATTGCCTAGAGACCTTCAGTCACAAATGGGTGAGCTTCACAACCACGGTAAAAGAATTCCAATAGACCTAATATACACCAGCACACCTTAAGGTCCCCCAATTTTGCTAAAATAATATTTAAGATACCCAAGCATGGTATGATAAGAAAATAAAAACAGTATGGAAAGTTTCTGGTTTGAGGTACACAACTTTTATAAATCATTCTTATTTTCTGGCTACATACAACCCATCACTTTCTCTGGGGTTAAGTTTAAAGCATTTCCTGATATCCGTTTGAAAACTTGAAATTGAGTTCTAGTTGGACAAACTGTACAACGGTAGAGACCTTTTTTCCCCTTGGATGTGTCATCCACATTGATATATCGAATCCTCCATTTTAATAATTTTACATCTGGGCAGAAAGAACCACTTCAGAAAGATTGAAACTCCAGGCTATGTACTTGTAAGACACAGACTATCATGTGTACTTTTGGTGGAATTCCCCTCTGAGAATATGTGCTATGAATCAGTTGTTTTATTTTATATACTAATTCATTTCTGAGAAGCAATCTGCTGTCTGTCTGTTGCAGTTTTTACCCTCTCTCGGAACTGAAACTGGAAACCTGCAGGACCCATTATGGACATAATTCTCATATATCCAGCACCAAATTTGACAGGACTGCTTCTCGTGTAATAATGATAACTATTACTGCCTTGACGGACACAGCATGTGCAGTAGACCAAAGTCTCCAAAGCTGTCAGTTTAAAGATACGTTTTTTTTCTTTTTCTCACCCTGAAATAAAAATGTTCTCTCGGCCAGCGTGTGTCTGTGGATCGATGGGCCTCCATGAATTTAGATGAAACTTTGGCTGGCAGTGCCTCCTTTGCACAAGGAAAGACAACAATGAGGAGAGAACAAACAAATCAATGAATTCACAGCCCTGGTGAATAATTCAGCCTGTGGGGCCCGATGAGATTTAAAGAGGAAGACACAAACAGAAACTGCCAGGATAAAATTAAATAGCTGCCTGGGAGATGGCAGAGGGGTAAATGTGTCACGACTTCTTTAAGAACATGATCAAGACACGGCGTGTGTCCAAAGAGAGGAGAAATACATGGCTGCAACGAGACAAGTTCAAAACCTTTACCGTCCTGCTAATGACATTCAGTTATATTGCGAGGAACAAAGACTTCATTTAATCATCGCGTCATATGCGCATGTGCCAAAAAGCCTGATCTTTATTAACAACCCATTATGCACAACGAGCATTTCAATGGACATGCTTGTAATGGCACAATTAGCTGCCGTCCCTCATTGAATCTTGAAACAACCTAATCAGATGAAGCAATATTTGTAATGTCAGAACTAATCTGGCATTGGCGAGGGGGTAAAGAATATTGCACCATCTCCTCAAAGCTCATTCTTTCATAAATGTAAAAAAAGGAGTATGACGCGATACAATTTATTTAAATATCAAATTATGATAATGACATTTTACATGCCTCTTGTGGATGCAATTGGAAATGATATAATTGTTATAACCTTCAAATCACAGTCCAAAATGAATTTTGACTGGAAAGAAGTTGAGTGAAATGATCAATCTGACTATATAAATGAATCCACATCGATAAGAGAATACAAAGATTTTATATTTCTCTTCTTATTTCATGCAGAACAATAACAAGAACCAGTAATCAGCAAATTGATTGGGATTATATTATCAATAGCCTTGCGTGCAGTTACAGAACTAGTACATCATACATCTGTTTAACATAACAGGCATGTGCAAATCAATTTATGCAGCCCTTACTAAGTAAATGTAATGCATCCATCCACCTTTAATGTAAAATGACATTGTGGAAGCTTTGTTTAATAACATTACTTTCATTAGTTTGCCCAACACGGACTCCTAATTTATGTACAATATATTCATTTATATAGCTGTGTGTGTGTATATATATATATATATATATACATATATATATATGCAAAAGTAACATAAATGAAACATTGTGTTTAAAGGAATGGCAGCATTCTGTGAATTTCGACCTGCAACTATCTGGTTATAAGCTAAATTCTCTAATTGCATAAAATCCTCAGTCAGAATGTAGCACTTCTTAAGGAAGGTGGCTTCTTCTATGTTCTGTACTAGGGTCACTGGGCTTACAGGTTAACCTCTATAAAGACCTTAGTTTATTGCAGGTCCATCCACTAATACATATCCTTCCTTACTGTATGCCGAGCAATGGGAAGGAATTTTTCATTCTCGGGCGTGAGTGCCTCGGAGGTATTGATTCGTGGGAATCGTTATTGTGTTACAGTGGATTATCCAACCAGAAGGCCAGGCAAGCAGCAGACGTGGTCAGAAAAATTCCTGCTTTTCAAGGATGCACTGGATAATGCCGGAAGGTTCTTCCTGAAAAGCTACAAAACATCATTACGTTGAAAGGCCAAAGATCTTTATCGTGAGGGTTCCCATTGACTGGTCCCAGCCCAGCAAGGGAATAGACCTTGTCCGCATTGAGTTAGAGAAGAGTGGTTTTCTGCCTAGTCTGTCAATTACATACAGAATACAGAAGAAGAGAGTTACGCCACAGATCGGAGAAACCCAATCAAAGCCATGCTACACACATCAAATTCAAAAGGATTTGCCAGTGGCCACAAGCCAACACAGCAAAGAAACAGAGAGCAGACAGCACACACCATTAATATCTGACAGCTTCCTGCTTTGAGATGGTGCATTTCCTCACTCAAAACATACTAGATGTTTATCTGATAACGTTACAATTAGGAGCAGAGCATTTTAACCATAATTGGAGACACATATTGATAAGTGCATGGAAGCCATCACAGACAGAAAATCAACATTACAATATATTGAAGCACACATGGATTTATGAATCTTATTTCAGGTAGAGGTTCCTTTGTAGAGCTATGCCAATAGGAGGTGTACATGCAGGTGGCTTGTGGTTCTGTGCAGCAGCTTGTGAACTTCAATTACATTTCAAAAAACCTCTCACGCCACATTAATGCTCTGGTTAGTTGGAAGTACAGCAAGCACAGCCAATGACCAAATTAGACTGCATGGAGTTGAGTAAGATACTCTCCTTAGGGTGATGCCAGAAGTGTTGAATTAGACCTTATAATCTGTTAAATCACTGACACACGAAAAAACCTTTAAAAAAACTGCGTAACAAATCCTTAACAAATGTACATTTCCTTTGTTAGCGTGTGGGCCTTCTCTATGATGTGGGCAGGTGAACACCTTGGGGCCTTACCTTGCAAACCAGAGGCTGCACTGAGGAAAAAGTCCACAGGCAGACATGCATTCTGGGAAAGCAGGACAGGGGGCGGGGGCAGAAATGTCTCCAGCTGGTTGGGTCTGGCTCTTCACTTCCCCCAGCTATGATCTGCCAAGACAGGACCATTTTTCAATTTCCCAAACATTTTAATGTACTTGCATCATTGAGAGGATGACGGTTCTCAAGTAGGCCTAATTCACATGGAGATTGAGTAGGTGGCCTTTAATCTGTTCCCCCGGTGATATGGCGGGCATCACAGGTGATCACTGCCATGAACAGAAGAGAGGACCGCCTCTGCTTAAATCACATTTTAAAGCAAATCAAATCCGGGCAAACATTTACTGGCCGTCCATATTTATAACCGTCATCTACTACGTGAATGGAATTACTTACTGTGTAAGGCAAATTGAGTTCAGAGCAAATTAATGTTCCAATTAAAAGCAAAAGTGTAATGGTAAAAACATCCAGGAAAGAATCCTTCCATGCACCATGTGTTTTGCAAGCAGTCTGGCCACTCTGATCTCTAATATTTATTTCTGTGGTAAATCTTTAAGAATGATATAAGGTTCTATTGATATTCTCAAGCCCTATATAATGTAATACATCTATAATATTCAACAAGGTCTTCTTATAAGATTGTAGACTAGTATAGCAGCCCATTCTGAAGAACAAAGCACAAATATATTAATGATGCTCATTTTATTTGTCGAGATGAAGAAAATAAAGAGAAAACAATGTTTAGGCTTCAGTGTCAACAGTTCAACAAAGAGAAGTAACGAGTGCATTTCACTTGCGTATTCATACCTATTGTAGATTGGGCTATGCCCTACGCACTTTTAAGGACAGCCTAACAAGCATGTTGCAGTGCCTGGTAGCACTGCACCAGTGAATCAGAGTTCCAATTAGAAATGTCCATTTTTAGTATTTTTCTATATTTTAACTATACAATTTAACTATACATTTCCGGTTAATAGGCATGAGAAAATTGTGCTTCATTATTACAAGTTTAGCTTTAAGATAATTGGAATCGGACTATCATTATTTTCATTTTTAGCCTGATCAAACATCAAGTACGTCCCAATATCTGTCATACTTCAAAGGATTTTAAGTGGCAAATCTGCAGTGCTCAACGGAGGACGCGCGTAGCACTGTGCCGCCACCGTACCTGAATCATTCTGTAGTTGTGACGCTCCCGGTTCACCTTTGGGCAAGGTTATCGAACCTGGCGGGCGTCAGTAAATAACCAGCTGTGTAAATTCAAATAGGAACACAAAAGAAATGTGTAGGCTATACCAGTCGCTGTGGACGAGGGTGTGTGCGAAGCGAATTATGTAATGCCACTATAATGGTTCGCTTTTCAGGGCTGACTCGCACGCATCCAGCGACGGGGAAGCCACTGACGGCTGAGTAGGCGCCGCTTGTTCACTTTGTTAAACTGTCAGACTGTCACGACTGCCCCTGTGCTCTGTACACACAGGAGGCGGCGTGGTGATGTGCGTGGCGAACAGCGAGGCCTCCCCAGCAAACACGCGAGACACTGTGCAGCTCTCCCAGTGATCCTTTCACACAGTTTAGATATCGGGAAATACGTTTCGCAGCGTGTGTACAGATAGATGAGCTGAATTCATTTGAATTCAAGATGCTATTCTGCTTCGAATGCACAACCTTACTCCTGAGGAATGACAGAAAAACTGCACATGCGTGGGACACGTCATAACAAACTAAAGCAACTAAAGTGTCTGAAAACTGCATTTGCAGGTTTGTATTTTTAGTTAGACCCAGATAAAAGGCCAGTTGGTAATGATTCTGCTGGTCTTGGAAAAAGATGCAAACAATTTAAATTTGATTAATAATCTTTATATCCGAGCCTAAAAGCAAAAGTAAAAGTACTCCAGTACACTCACACAGTGCATGTTGTAGATCCATGGTAATGACTGCCATCGTTGCGGTGTGCATTGCTTGCGTCATTCGTGCTACCCCCTCAGCCAGAGCTCCTTTGAAAATTCGATTAGAGGAACTTCCCTGGGCAGCACTACTGCCTCACAGCAAGGAGGTCCCAGGTTCAAATCTGGTCTTGGGGCTTTCCGTGCGGATTTTTCTGTTCTCCCTGTGTCCATGAGGGTTTCCTCCAAAAACATGCAGCTAGGCTAATTGGACACCCTCAATTGTCCATAGGCATGAGCATGTGAGTGAATGGTGTGTGTGACCTGTCATAGATTGGCAGCCTGTCCAGGGTGTATTCCTGCCTCTCGCCCAATACATGCTGGGATACACCCCCCACGACCCTGACCAGGATAAGCGGGTATAGATAAGGAATGGATGTATGGACATTCATACTAGAAACCATAACTGTTACCTGCTTTCTTGAATATGGCCTGGTTTCTTCAGCATTCCTGAGTAAAATACACCAGTGCTTTAAATTGCTGACATGTTCCTTTTCAATGGCATGCAACAAGTTCAATTTAGATAATTCTAAGTTTCTCTTTAGATTATTCAAATACACATTGCACAAGGCAGCAGACATAATGGAGTATATTTTATTTACATAGCGATCTACATCCAGTGATCTTAAAGTGCATTACAGTGAACCGACCACACGTTGCATTCACTTGCATTCTGAAGGTTATGGTAACATCTGACAAATTATCATACAATTCTGATATGAACAAAAATTAATTATTGAACATAAACTGCTGTAAAAGAGTGCCATCTTGTGGTGAAAACATGTAAGTTTTCACTGAGGTTTATCTGTGGAAATAGGCAAAAAATATTTCAAAGAAGCTCTGCCTCTGACCATGGCCCTCATCTCGCTATTATTAGATCTGATTAGTCTGTTTGGTGCCATTCTCATGTCTGTTTGACTTTCTTTTAACGTTTTATCCCCAAATGTTCCTTCTTTTCTCCACTCCTAGTGTGGAGAGCCCATCCCTATGTTTAAGTCTGTCTTATCACTGCAACATCCTCTACTTCAAAGTGTAGTCTTGATGCAGCACATTTTTTGAGGAGTACACTTATTGCACAGTTGATGCAGACAGACAGCAGGTGCCACAAAGAGACAAGAGAACCCTTCTGTATACACTGAAATTAAATGCTGAGTAAATAACTAGGAGAGAATGAGGAAAACCATATCAATATTCTTTATTGATAACTTATGAAGGACAGTATTTAAAGTTCCTGAAGGTTACAATGCAATAATTTTTGTCAGCGTTATAGCGCAAGTCTTGCTTGGTTCCTTTCTACTTCTATTGTCATTGAAAAAGTATTGCATACTTACCATTGAGGATGCAAAAGTAGCATACTTCCCTTGGATGAGAAATGTGGTAAAACCACTCAAATGCAGAATTTAAAAATGCAGTACAATGAGCATATCTGCTGACACTAAATACATTCAGAAGAAAAATTCAAGTTATCGCTGATGAGTGCATACATAAGAAAGGATCAGCCGATTCATTTTTGTTTGATTATTTTGCAAAACGCTTGCAAACTTCATGTGTGCTTTTCTGCTTAATTACAGAGCCTAATATGACGTTATATAATTTAGAGCTGGGTCGAATCAATTCATGGGAGTCCCTCGTAACGCCACTTTAGAACTGTCAGGGCAAACGCTCTTGTGGTTTGTGCTTGGCAGACGACCAGACTGCATCCACATCTGATGAACTGCTGAAATGATCAGGCACTACTGCTTTGGTTCAGTCTCACCACGCCAGCCCACTTACCGCACGATAGGATGTAACAGTCGACATTTAAACCAACGATTCCAAACCATCCCAGCAGAGGGCACCACAACCTGGAATACCAGTCAACTCAACAACATCTGTCTGGGCCACTGCACTATCCACACCATATAAAAGCCTAGTCACCAAACATTGGGACATTTTTATATACTTATTTATATAATTTATTTTCTTGACTCCGAGTACCTCCCATCTAATATATACATATAATACATACATGATTAGACTCGCTCATTATGAGTAATATTTTTTACGCGTGAACGGCTGAATTGTAGAGGGATGGAGATGGAGATGGTGAGCGATGGAGAGGAAATGAAACAGAGAAAAGCTTGATTCCCTCCGCGTCTGACCACGGAAATAAAAGTGCTTTATTTGGATGCGTCTCAGACCCCGAACTTCTCTGATGTTCATGGAAATACTTCAGAGGCCCTGTGCTGCTGTGCACGCGCGTACGCGCTCCTCCAGAGCAAAGCCTCCTGAGCAGACACGTGAGATGAGAATACACGGTGGTGCTGGATACTGCAGGACAGGGAGAGGGGTGGATCTGTAGAAAATGAGCCGTATAAAGAGTGTCTGTAACAGGCACAGCGCGGGTAGGTCACTGGAAGAGCGCGGATGTGGGAGGGGGCGGGGCTGGGACCTGTCCGTCACTTGAGGCTGGTCTGTTTGGGCAGCTTGGAGTCCAGGATGAGTTCCCCGCTCTCGGGCCCCGGGTCCTTCATGGCCATGCTGGCCCCCACCATGGCCGGGTAGGTGCGGTTGCGGCGCATGCCGGCGTTGAGCTGGCTCAGGGGCCCCAGCGCGGGGGCGGGCCCCGCCACCCCGAAGCGCCGCACCTTGTCCACCAGGTTGAGGTTGAAGACGCTGACGTCGGTCTGGCTCTCGCAGTCGGCGCGCCCCCGCGACTCCGCCGCCACCTCGCGCAGGATGGAGCGCGCCGGCTTGGACGCCAGGAAGTTGTCGTAGGGGGGGCTGGGGGCGCGGAAGTCGAAGGGGGCGTCGGCGTCGGCTCTGGCGGCGGCGGCCGGGACTGGGCCGGTGGGAGAGTTGGGCGGGGTGGAGGGCGGGGCGTCGGGGGCCCTGGGGGCCGGGCAGGGCCTGGGCGGGGCCCCGCTGCCGGCCCGGTCCCAGCTCTGAGGGTGGTACACCGCTGCGGAGATGCCCCTCTCCTGCAGGAGGCGCACCAGGCCCAGGGAGGTGCTGGTGGTCTTGGTGGAGTCGCGCAGGTTGGTGAAGGACTCGGCCAGGCTGAGGCGGCGCGGGGTGCAGGGCGTGGCCGCGGGGGTGGACCTCCGGCTGCTGCTCATGATGCAGGAGGATGTGAGCCCCGCGTTAAGGCTGAGGGGCGGGAGAGGGGCGGGAGGAAAGAGGCAATCGCACCTCTTAGTACCCAAATGAGCTCACAGTTTGGACTGAAAGGCACTTCCTGTGCTTAAGCTCAGGTGCATATATTTGTATATCCTGTATTTATGTATATCCTGTACATACATTCAGTTTCACAATGAACTGCATATATATACTGTATATAAACGGCATATATACAGTATATTTGTACCTATAAACTCTCTATCTCTCTCTCTTTCTCTATGCATATACATATATATATATATATATATATACACATACGCATAGAGAGAGAGACAGATAGATAGAGATACAGTTACGTATATATACACACATTATATATATATATATATATATATATATATAAAGAGAGCGCTTCTCTTTGCTTGGTTAAAAACTGCACTGTTCCAGATCCAAACTTCTCATGCTCCCAGGTACCCCTTTCTTTCCAAATGCCATCTGCTTAGCGGTGGAAGACTCCAGCTGTGAGTGTGGGGGTGGCGGGGGCCTCACCTGGGGGTGACTCGCGTCAGCTCGTCAGAGGGGTGCAGGATGCGGCAGGTGGTGAAGGTGTACGTGGAGCTGGTGTGAGACATGCATTTGCCTGGGTAATAAGGCGCTGCGGGAACAACAGAACTCACTCAGTGAAAACAAAACAGACTTTCTCCCACATACAGACAGACTGCATCATTCTCACCACACACAGAAAAAGTGAACTGTATTCATGTGATGTAAGTACATACATATCGTAGACAGTGAATGTACATCAAAGATAAGCACTAAAAGTAAGGCACAGACATATCTTCATTTAAAAAAATTAATGATAAAAAATAAATTAATGCTATGAATGGACACAATCATTTCAATAAATATATTTGCCCAGAGCAGTTGTTCTTAAAATCAAACCACTTTCGGTCTATGAAAACACGCGATGGTCGGTGGGCAACAATTATATACTAAATTTTCTTCAGAAACATCCATAGTATCTTGTTGGTTTTGTGAAGTGTCAATATTACCAGGAAAAAACAGGCACACCAATCCCATCGTGATACAAATAAATTTTCAGGCATAAATGTAAATACATGTTTAAATTTAGCGAGAGGTACTTTGATCTTCATAAGAGGGCCATAGGGAAAAAAAGATTTGTGCAGTACTAGCTCATTCGGCTTCTTTGTTTTTTGCTACATGTTCAGAGAATTGTCCACTAGGGGGAGACATTTTGACACCATTTAGGTCATGGATACTCAAATCTGGCCCTTGAATCAAAGTCCAGCCCTGGTTTAATTCAGTCGTAATGAACACAGACTAACCAGGGGTTGAGGTACTCGGACACTAGCTGCTTACCTGGGGGCTCGTGAGCCACAGGATGGTTGTTGTTGTTGATGCTGCTGGAGGAGGAGGAGCAGGAGGAGGCGCGGCTGCGGCAGAGCGGGGGAACGGGGCCGGACGTCGGAAGGTTCTGGAAGAACAGCTCGCCGGGCTCGTCCTCCTCGAAGTCGGAGAACTGGTAGACCTCCTCCAGGTCCAGCTCCAGCGGGCGGAAGCCCTTGGGCACCACGCCCGGCCGGGAGTCCAGGATGCCACCCAGGTTGGGCTGTGCCAGCTGCTGCCACTGGTGCAGAGTGGCCGAGCCTGTCCCACAGCAGGGAGCAGAACCACAGAGAGCATCCGGTTAGATCAGTCCTCTGCCCACTGGCAGTGACATCACCACGCTGGCAGTGACATCACCACACACATAGGGCACATTGCTTTTAAAATCAACCAGTGTCATACATTTCATATAATTTCAAACAGACAAATACAGGCAGTCTATGTGCTGTCATACTAACATGCAGCCCAGGAGGACCACCAGCACCCAATCATTTGCCTCTATGGAGAATTACACTGGATATAAATCATTCTCTGTAGCCAGAATAGTTCCCACTCTCCCGTGGATGTGCACTGTAATGAACTTTCCCAGATATTCCAAGGCGGTGATATTGCAGAGGTAAAAATAAGGTCAAGATTGTTTTTGCCTTCTGTAAAATTGAATTGTATGTGAAACTAAGAATATCTTTGAAGAAACTGCAAAGGGATGTATTTTCTGAGGCACAATCCTTTTAGAACATTTAGTACCATCACAGGCACACACGCTCCTTGTACGCGCATTGCTCATGAGCTTAATGTATAATCCAGCAAGTCAGCCAGTATTTTACCAATATCAGTAAAGTGGCATTGCCTATGATTATAAATAAGTAAAAATTAACAATATAATGTTTGAATAAAAATTATTATTTGCTCACAAGCTAATAATTAGTTCTCTTTTTTTTGGTCGCTTGTAAAATTTACCAGCTTTTCCATAACCTTCTGGATGAAAATATTTCAGGCATTTTCAGAGATCTTCAAGGACACTGCAAAGTTTGTGGTGCATGTATTACCCTTTGCTAACGATAGACAACCTGCTGTAAAAAGTCGGGCCTACATTTGACAATAAATATATTATTCATAACAGAAGACTGGGGAATTCATTTAATTATAATGATATTTATCTAAATTATTGGCATTCTATCTTCTGAATGTAGGAGGAGATGATATTTCTGACTTACTGTATGTACTTCAAATAATTTATTAAAACAAGCAGGATAGGATGATGAGCTCCCTTTTCTATAAACCAGTACAATTCCTAATCACCACACTAATATGAGTCTGTTCACTTCTTTTTTCACTTTAATTTTCATAATAATAATAATAATAATAATAATCAGTTTTGGTTATGGCTATCATAAGGCTAGGCGCATACAAAAGAAACAAGGAGTAAAGAAAATGAATCAGAAATAAAGGAAGACAGTGAATTTTATTGAAGAATTTCAGTTAAATCAAACCAAAAGGGAGAGAACAGAATGCAGATGTTGGGGACAGAGACAAGATGAGATGTAAACAAGCTCAAAGAGAATACAAGTGAAAAGAAAAGTGAACAGACAGTGGCCTCTTGTGGTACAGACCAAAGCTCTAGAGCACGGAAAGGTAATTGCATATGCTTACAACTGCATTAAATAATTTAGAACCATATTTGGCTGCCTAAAACATAAACCATGAAATAACAAAGGAATGCAGACTCTTGGAAGATACAGGGCATTAGGACACAGGCATTGTCATTTAAAGCAAGGAAATACACTAAAATAGATTCTTCAGCACGAGACTGCTGCACTGAAGGATAGAAGTGCTGAGATGATATAAGAACTGACATCACCGTGTATAATTGTGAATTAATGCAATGTAATTTGCAATGTCTTGTTGTTTAAGGAAAAAACCCCTGAATACCCTATATGTGCCATATAAGTCCGGAGGTCATCAGAAACTCCAGTAAGTATTGAAAACACGCTTCATAACACACTAAAATTGTCCAGGCCATGTACTATCACAACCTCATAGCTCAATCACTTGGGGTTTTGAGCCATCAGTGGCAGGATACTGAAATGGACATTAAATAGAGCTTAACGAGTATGTATCTCAGTGTGTTCTGCAGTTGTTTCAATAACCTTCTGTACACACTTATTGTACATAACCAAAATAGAACGTAATGTAAAATGTGAACAGAAAAACAAAATGACAAAAACAAAACTGACATATAAAGTTTTTGTGACAATAAAACACAGGAACTGAATCTAAAGTTTAAAAATCTTATAAAAGGAAAATTAATAATTGGTTCAGCATTCGGTCAAAAATACTTATAACTATAGCGTTAACCTGGCTTTTTCTACAGAGACCTAGGGATAAATTCTTGGCACTAACCGTAAACAGGACACAGGGTGAAGTCTGGGTGAAGGTATAGTTTATCCTCCCTACAAGGTACACAAGTCAAACATCAATACTTTAACCAGCGGTGCGGCTGGCTGTCTCTGAAGTAGTGCTGTGTGGACACACCCCTGGACTTCCTGTGGTGCATGAGAGACCAGACAGAGCGAAAGAGGAGCAGGGAGAGGGGGCGGGGACGGGGACGGGGGCGGAGCCTGCAGCAGTCACCTTCCAGGGGCTTGACGATCTGCAGCTTGTCCGGCAGGTAGGAGCGGCTGACCAGGGAGTAGCCCACCAGGCCGGAGGGGTGGGTCCCCAGGGACATGATGCTCTCGATGGGCGTGAGGGCGCCGCTCCGCCCCCCGCCGCTCTCCGACAGCTCCCGCAGCTTGCGCCCGCGGTCCCGCTCGAAGAAGCGCCGCTCGCTCAGGAAGTTCTCCCGCCGCAGGGACAGCCGCCGCAGGGCCAGCTCCAGGTCCCGGGAGCTCTGAGCGCCCGGATTCTTATTGGAGTCGTCCATGCTGGAGCCCAGAGACAGACATGCAGACAGACAGACATACAGACATACAGACATGCAGACATACAGACATACAGACATGCAGACAGACAGACATGCAGACAGACAGACATACAGACATACAGACATACAGACATACAGACATGCAGACATACAGACATGCAGACATACAGACATACAGACATACAGACATGCAGACAGACAGACAGACAGACAGACAGACAGACAGACAGACATACAGACAGACACAATGCTGCCAAAGTTAGTCAGGGAAAATAACACCCTGCTGACAAAAACGAGGCACTAAGTCACGTCTGAGTTTATATTTACACTCACAAATTACATTTATTATATCAAAACGCTTATAATTTTAAAATTCAACACCTTGTTCCCTAACATTAGAACACTAATCTTAAACTTATAGAAAAGCGAACCAGTTTTTAAATAAATAAGAAAACAAAGTAAAACCCTTTCCTGGTCTCCTAACCCACATACAAAGCCCAAATTTCAGACAGATTAATCAAATAGATTATTTTATTTAAAAACTATTTGTGTAGTCACCAAGTACAGTACAAGCAATGTATTTCCAGCCAGTGCTATTTTGGTATTTGGTATTTTGACATCCATAACAATGATATCCACAGAATCCTGCTAATCTCAGTGGCTATGCCATTAGCAGTGAGGGAATCTGAGGGAGTGGCAGTTCGGCTCCGCCCACCTGCTGTCGGGGGACTCCAGGATCACGCCGCTGGAGCGGTTGCCGATGCCAACGCTGCTGAGGTCACCGGCGTACCAGCTGGACGGGGGCGTGCCGGAGTTCAGCGAGGACGGCTGGTTGGAACCCGGGATGTTCGCGGTCGAGGAGGCCGGCGAGCGCAGCATCACCGTCTGGTTTATGTTCTTAACGGTCTCGAACACGCGCTTGTGGTGGGTCCTCGCAGAACAGACAACACGCACAGCTTTCTCTCACACAAGCACCGGGAGAGCTGATGCCTGGCTTTGCACACGGCACCGGTGCTTTCTGTAGTACACACTAATACACTGCACTTCCATGCCTATGACCAATATGTGTAGCCTCTATTGTTATCGACATGGCCACAGGAACTCACCTAAACTAAATTTATTTCCTTGCACACCAGGAAAATAACATCACCTTAATTGTTTTGAATGACTGACACATTTAAACCTGGAGCACAAAGTGACTGCAACATGGCAGAAAACAACCTTGTGTAAAAGACAAAAAGTGTTGAACTTACTTCTGCTCTTCCATTTCAGGGTCGTTCAGCTGCATCTCCTTCCTCATGGTGCCTTCAATCTCTGCGGCCAGGGAGTCCTGGGACACAGGAAGAGGACTACTGTCCCAAAACTCCATTGAACTACCGTACCATAATACACACTAAACTACTGTACTATACCCCCCACTGTACAAGTGTACCATACCTCCCACACAGAGCTGGATCACAACTGATGTACTGTATGAATAGTGTTTGCACTCTGACCCTTTGGGCTCCTGTGTTATAGCAACGGATTTGTATCTAGATAAAACTGAATCTATTCCACTGCTGTTTACAAGGGGAAGGGAAAAGAGGCTCAACCCACAGGGGCCGCACACCCACCAGGGGGAAGAGGCCGAGGGGGTGGACGCGGCGGGGGGTGCTGTTGGGGAACACCCTGTTCCTCAGGTTCTTACACTCCTCCTGAGCCTCGTGGAGCATCTCCACGCACTCAGCGTACTTCTCCCCCAGCTCCAGCAGCTGTTCCAGGGAGACAGAGAGACCGGTTACACCAGAGGCACGCTGGCCTCCAGGACACTGCTCCGCCTCACACTTCTGTTTCCGGCTCTCTCACCTCCATCACAGTCAGGGAGAGCGAGCCAAACAGAGAAGGAGGGGGACAGAGTGAGCATGAGCAAGAATGCTAATGGCATACGGCGGAGAATTAAACAGGGGAGAGAAAAGCAGATGCATGCAACGGGGGCTCAATTTGAATTTGCATCAAATTAGCAACTACATTCAGCTGTTTTACAACCGCAGCCATAAAGGAAACCCTGATTCGCCCGTTCCTTAGTAGCAGGTCTGAATCCTCCGATGTGTCATCGCTTACCTCAGCGGTGAGCTGCCGCTGGGCATCTTTTGCTGCCGCCAAATGCTGGCTGAGCTCCTCGTTTTCAACCGAATACTGCAGAGAGAGAGAGAATTCATACAGCCAAGTGAACAGGCCAGAATAAAGCATAACAATACCCAGAACAACAGCAATGCCTGCTGCCAAATGAGGAATATTATCTGTTATCAGAAAATGTGATTAGCTTTGCCAAATGCATTTTGGAACCCATTATTAATTTGAACGGTTGAATACAGTCACACAATCAAAGCACAGGAAATGATGACAGAATTGCGAACAGACGTCAAGTGGGGCGATCTGACCCCGGATCACATGACTAGGGTGAAGCAGCAGTTGGGACACTCACAGATTTGGCCTTCTTCTGAAGGTCGACAATCTGGGACAGGAGGTGCGTGATCTCCTCCTGCTGGCGGGCAGCGTCCTCCGTCTTCCGGGCCAGCTCCTCCGCGATGGAGGAGATCTGGAGGGTGGACTGCCCTTCAGGCCGGGAGCGTGGGGGGAAAGGGTTAAAACAGTCAGGCTGAGGCAGTTCCACAGGGGACGGAGTCTAGCGACCAATCACCTTCTCAGGTTCTCGCCCATTAAATATGACCAAAATGCACTGTCAAACAATCACCCACTTTTTGAAACATTGCTAAATCTGTACACGTTCAGAGTGAAATCAATTCTGATAGAGTACACTGGATCTAAGATGGACTCAAATAAACACTGACATTTTTACTATTTGTGATCATCTGGAGATAACAGACAATTATGAAGATATAATCCACTCAAATCCATGTAAAAACATCAGAAACAGCACAGATTATCAAATTCACTGATGAGTAACTGAAATTTCTGATTGAAGGTTTAAAGGCCCTAATCAAATTTTCATCTCAGTACGCAGTACAGCAGCATTAAATCCCAGTGTAACTCCGCAGAAATAAACATCCAGCTTGCAATTATGATTTCTTAATGGTTACACTGATGAATAAATACAAAATTTTAGTTGTAAGTGATCTAAAATACTTAATAGACACCCAGTATGGCTTAATGTAATAATTTGGAGGCAGGGGCTGCAAGTGAAAAACACCAAACGGGATAAAAATATGGTATAAAATTTCAAAGATCCATTACTAATTCTAAAATACATAATGGACAAAAGACCCATACTGATTGACCCATAATAGATAAAACTCCATAACGAGCACACAAATACACCCCCGATAAAAGTGTGAATAAAAACTTTTTAAAAAACACAACCATATGAATCATAATTTGCTGACATGCTGAACAGATGCTGGGATAAACCGTCCGTGTCGGCTGAGGTGCTATTTACTCACTGAGCTCTTTCACGCAGTCGTTCACAAGCTGATGCTCCTTCTCCTCGTACGAGATCGTTTCGGTCTTCAGGTGACAGGCCTGAGGAGAGAGATGCGGAGAAAATGACTAAATAACACCAGGCACGGCAAAAGCATTACTGTCTACAAGCGTGTACCTCTCAGTAAAGCCACCGTTCGGTCATTCTAATGAACGGGTGCGCAGACTTACACAGGAGACAGAGTACAGAGATTCTGCAACACATGCTGCACACATATGAGCACACATACTGCACCACTTAGAATACTAATAACAGAGTTAGAAAGTTCTTTGAAATCCTCCTCTGCAAGTAAGGCATTAACATGCATTTTGGCTTACTGTATATACATTCTACAGACAGAAAATCGCACACAAGAGGAACATTCAATATGCAAACTCCCATTTACCAGGATTTTAATTCCTGCACTCATTTAATCTTGCTGGTTCAAATGTCCCAAGGAGGACAGACTTTTATTACGAAAATGAGTGACTTGGGAAATCCGCCGTTATACAAACCAGACAAAGTGGCCTTAACTCTGGAAGCAACAGTAATGAAATATGACAGCGGGTACAGCTTCACATATAATTTGTCCCAAATGCCATCCGCATCACCCACAGGGGCACAACCACTCAAGCCTTACTTCTGATCTGAGTACGATGTTCTCCTCCTCCAGGTCTTTGAGCTTCCTCTGCAGGGAGTCCATGGGGAAGTAATTTGGCACAGAGGACATGGATTTGTTTCGCCGTAATCTGCGCCAGCCCCCCCCGCAAGGAAAAAAAAAAAAACAAGAAACAGAACAGCGTATGGCTTCAGAGGACCCTAGGGAATGTAAAAGCTGTGTAGCTAGGAGATGGTGTTTACGTCATCAAGACAAAATGCACGCAGCACTGTCACAACATGGCAGCAGTATCATCCGTTTGCCACAGCCAGCAAAGGCATGAGATGGCAGCACTGTCGGTCTGATAGAGCCGAGCCAAGCATGCGAGGGGTAATGTAAAAGGAAATAAAAACACAGACAAAATACAGCAGGGAGGGGGCGGCGTGGATACAGTGGGAGGATGGATGGGAGAGGTGAACACAGGAGGAAGAAGAGAGTAGGAGGGAGAGGTTAGGAGGCAAAGTGTGGGTGGCAGGAGAAAAAAGCAGGAAAGGAAGAGGTGGGGTTGGAGGGGATGGGAGGGAAGGGGCGGGGCACTCACGGGGTGGAGCTGGCGGACTCTCCCTCGCTCTCCTCCGCGGTGCTGGTGTAGAACTGGAGGAGCTCATCCTTCATGGAGAGCTCGTGGCGCAGCTGCGCGATCTGCAGGGCCGAGGGGCGGGATTAATAATGAGGTCACCCCACCGCGCGCGCTTCAAACCAGCCTCTCCCGTCCGGCCGCGCCCCTCCCGCTCACCTCGTCCCGAACGATCCCCACCCGTTCCTCCAGGAACTCGTTCTGCTCCGTCAGCGTCCGGTTCTTCTTCAGGAGCGACTGGCCAATCCGGGCGGCCAGCTCCAAATCCCGCTCTTTCTGCGGGACGGACAGAGGAAGAGGAGGGCCTCTTGTCAGCAGACAGGACAGGCGAGAGATTGGGTCAGCAAATACACACTAAAAAGCAGCGATATTTGGGAGCTGGAGTGGAGAAAGAAAGAACACACCTGCACAATGCCAAGAGAGATTAATGTACAAAAGGCCTACATGCAGTTCATCAGGTAGAAGGCTGTGCTGAGCCAAATGAACCTGATGAAGACTATGTAGGTCAGCACAAGCCTAATGAAGACTATGTAGCTCAACAGAAACTTGATGAAGACTGCTTAGGTCAAAACGAACCTGACGAAGAGCCTTTAAGGATTAAATGTTGTTAGTTTGCAAGAAAATCACTGAGGGCACTGAAGCAGAGCTCAAGAACATTCGGTTTTTTGCTTTAATTACTCCTTGTTATCCTGCACGGTACTCTTTTCCTCCAGGGGCTAGAGCAGGCTTGCACGCAGAAGTGCCGTAACAAGCAGTCAACTTTCAGAAGACACCACGCCGCACTTCTTGTTACCCGCTCAGCCACGCACAAAGCCAAAAGCCTCAGAAATGCCACTGAATTTGGAGCGGCATCACTTCTCAGGACACATCACATTATCGCGCGCTGTTGCCTCCTTCTTTCGACGCAGCCTTACCTCTTCAAGCAGACGTGTGACAGCATCGATGTCATTGTATGTCTTAGTCATCTGGCCCACTCTTTCAGCACATAGCACTGCGGAGAGACAAGGGGGAAACTGCGTGAGTTGTACCGCGTCCTCCGTACATCACAGCAACATCACAGGTGCATGATGGGTACAGAGGGGGGCCTGAGGCTCTCTGCCCAAGGCTGACTGACGCCTGGAGAACGAAGATGATGAAGATGCGCGACAGGAGCGCTACCACAGTGTCAATCATACGCAGCAGCCCAGATGACATCAGCGCCTGTGCCATTTGCCCACGTAAATGAGACGTGACTGTTACCATGGTGATACACCCCTCCGAGTCCCCCCGACAGGTCACAAATCACTTCTATTAAGTCCAGAGTCACCAGGCGGGATCGGAAGAACGTGGGAGGCTAGACATTTACCAGACTGCAGCATTGATTGGCCGGTGAGCTTTGAGGTTTCAAAGTTTGAGTCTTGAACATGAATTATTTTTAATTAAGTTAATAAATTGGGGTCATAAAATTGTACAGCACTTGCCTGCCCCATGGCAACACTGTGCTTAATCCTGCATAAGGTAGGCATGTGCAGCCAGTCTGAAGTACTGACCTGCAGAACTGTCCTCAGTCCCCTTCAATATGATAACTAAGACAACAGCAACTGGCTGTATTTCTGGTCAGGGGCTCCAAAGGAAAGTTAACAGGACCATGCTTTCAGTCCAACCCACATTTAAGGAACAAGTCAATCAGATTCCAACGCAATGCACTTCCTAAGTCTTTCTTTCACCGGGAGCCAAGACTACAATCCCCAGCAGTACTGTATGGAGATCTGCTCCATCTGCAGACCACTTACAAAAACCTGAGGTGAGTCAAGGGAGGGAGTATGACAGCAAGGATCACTTACAGGCAGACTAACTTAAGATGGCAGAGACACCAAACACCGAGGCCAGGCAGGAAAGAGCCCGGCACATTCTGCTGATATTGACAAAGGACGGTCTAAAGACAATGGATTACTGACGGCATGTGTAGCTCAAACAGGAGGCACGAGGACGAAAGGGCCACCATTCCTTAGGTATGAGAGCGTGTAAATGTATGCCCTGTAGGTGCTACAATATCGAGCACACCGAACATGGGCCTTCCGCACTGCCAGACAGTGATCGATATTGGACCCAGCAGCCTGTGCAGTGGAGAACACGCTGCATCACAGCCAGGCCAGTCATTAAGGAGGCAATAGGGTCGCCGTCTGCAGCCTGCCCACAGGCACACACAGGCCTGACCTTTCCCCAGGAGCACAACCGGGGGGCGGGGTTGGTCCGGGGGAGGGGAGGGGGGGGGGGTTGTTTTTAATGAACACGTGAGAGCAGCAGTATAGGGACAGGGGAGGATGGTGAGTGAAGAGGGGGGGGGGGGGGGGGGGGGTAGGGAGGGTACTGGATGTAATTTTCACCTAACACTTTCACGCACCATTAACACGTACACTTGTGCCTGCAGCTAATATCAACGCCCATGTTCAGATCAATCGGTGTGAAAAAAACAGAAATGTACCAAATGATAACGTGCACATAACAGCTGCTTACCTTCTTCATATTTACTGCAAATGAGTTTGACATATTCAACGACATGGGCAAACTACAGAGTGTATAATAGTGGTAAATCAATACAGTGATGAACATCAGCCAGTCAAAGTATGCAATTTGCCATAAAATGGAACTCATAGTTTGTGTCAGGCTCAGATACAAATGAAAGACATCTACCTCGATATTTTTAAAAGCGAGGCCCACTTTTTTCAGAACAGCAAATCTTTTGTGTTATATAATAAGGAAGGTAATCTGAAAGTACACAGATGGGACTGTGCACCGACTCCACATTGCATCGCACAGGCAGAGGACAAGCCTGGCATCGATTGTCATTAAACATCCATGCAGTGCCCCACAGCAGCCCAGCATGATGTGACATAACCGAACAGCAGCGTGTAGGGATGGGGGTGGCAGGAGAGTTAGCCTGCTGGGGCCTGCTCTCCTCCCTGCTCTGACCATAAACACAGAAGCAGGGTTCCTCTCACTCCACAGACGTTCTGAAGGAAATCAAAATGAACCCCGTTTAAAGCTCCACGCTGCCAGCTTTGCAATTCTGCCAGGCCCAGAAGCGGCTCTTTCATGAAATATTCACCATCGCTACTGAGAGCAACAGAAGCAGTGTGGCTCAGTGTTGCAGGCCCGCTGACAACAACAACGATAACGATGACAACAACCA
The DNA here is from genome assembly GCF_013347855.1 of Anguilla anguilla. Taxonomy (NCBI): domain Eukaryota; kingdom Metazoa; phylum Chordata; class Actinopteri; order Anguilliformes; family Anguillidae; genus Anguilla; species Anguilla anguilla. The sequence continues at coordinate 30,572,699 of NC_049208.1, read as the reverse complement.
CGCAGAAACTTCCCAGCTTGACAAACTTTGCTGAAACCACACAAAGGCAAGCACACGCACACACACACGCACACTCACACACACTCACTCACAGAGAACAATCACGGCTACGTTCTACCTGGCTGCTTTCGGTGCAAGAAAGCAGTGGGCTAGCAGCTCCCCCCTGAGAACAGAAGCGGGGCTAGCAGCAGAAGCAGGGCAAGGCCCCTGAAAGATCCGTGCGCACTGGGGCATGATTGCAGGCACTCACACTCTCTCCCAGCAGACAGCCACGATTCCCTCCCTCTTTCATAACGGCGAACCCAGAGGCGTTACCATCCGTGCTCTCCTCATAGTACCAGTCCAGGTCGTAATAATCCGCCTCCACGAATCTCTGCATGCTCAGTGTCCTTGGGTGGAGAGGGGCTGCTCTGCTCCCGCACGCCTCATGCTTGTGTAACACTAACACAGCCCGTGGCAGGCAGCTGCATCCCTGGTACCCCAGCGCGAGTGTGGGAGACAGAGGAGGGGAGGGGCCAGACAAAATAAAAACTCTAACACAAAAACTGCAGCTACCGGTTGGAATAGGAAAGGAGGCGTGGCCTGCGGCTCCCCCAATCCAGAGCTCTCGTTTGAGGGCCGGACCGCCCCGGGAGGGTTAGGAGGGGAGAGAGAGCCAATCCAGGAGGGCTGCGTCACAGAAAGCCCCGCCTACCTGAGATTTCATCAACACCGCCAATTCCCCCCCCTTCTCCCCCTCATTCTCGCTCGCTCGCTCCCGGAGGACACGGCCCATCCCTCCCTCTCTCTGGTTGCTATGGAGACCATCTCTGATTCCAGCCTCCAGCATGAAGGATATGAATGCTAGGCACTCCTTTTAACTTTCACCAAGCAGTTTACTTCAGCCTGGATTTACAGCATGGCCAAGGCGGAGGGACGGTGGGATAAAATATCGGAAAATAGCCAGCCATTATACACCTTCCGTTATTCAATTTACACCCAGAATGCTGAGAAAAGCACTTTGTCTCTTCAGAGCAGCTGAGGAAAAGCTGCTGAGCGGGTGTAATCACCTCTTCCAGCCAGGCTTGGGAACGGGTGTGTGGAAACAGCCCATAAATGATGGCAGATGAGGCTCAGTGAGTCACCCTAACCGGAACCATGAGGAATGTTGTATCTCAGAAAAGAAATGGCGGTCACACCTGAAAAGTCATGTTTTCGCTTTTGCTGACTCGATGGAGACCTACAACATTAGTCACACCATCTTTGCTCTTACTTTATGTTCTCTGGGTTCTATTTTAAGCATTTTTTCTAAGCATTGTTTTGTTTTAACCAAAATTAGAGCTACAGAATATAAATAGCAACTACAGCCTGTGAATACATTAACTGCTGAAGCTAAAATTAACAGCATAGAGACAGCTTCAGAAAATCATCACCTTACTGTATGTCCTTAGAGGCATCTGCCCATAGACATCTGTCCATCAGTCCATGCACACACACACACACACACACACAATCCATTTCAAGTCTGAATTAATTTATTGAATTACCCCACACTGACATTTTTAATAGCTTCTTCTCAACATACATAAGGTGGTGGGCAAAACTCCTATTCAGGAAAGCAGTGCTTGTTCACAGACTTCCTATAAACAAATAAATATCTTTTGATAGGTACAATGGGAAAAGACTGTGTATTGATTTTTTTACAGCCCCTTATATCAATTTAATCTAACTGCATATAACAGCGTATGAAATAAATACAAGACAGCAAGAACTTCCTGAAAGTTTTTAAAGTCATTTGTTACTGGTACCGAGTAACCAGTGGCATAAGAAACTACAAATAGCATTATTGATGATAAGAGTATTTTAGAAGAGAGCAGTAATTTATTTATCTGAAGTATGTTGACCCAATAAAGAAATATCTACAATAGAAGAAGAGTCGAGATCTATTGACTTACCAGAGTTTATTTTGACTAAAGAAACACTGCAGACAGTTTAAACATCCAAAGATTAAATCAATGGTAGAATCACATTCAAGGTAAATCATCTAAAAAGTACTGTACTGTAAAAATTTAGGGAATCTACTGTATCAATAGCACCAATTAAATTCAGATGTCCAAATGGCCAAAAAAGTGACATAATGAAATGTTCTTTAATCAACTCAGATCTTCCCCCACTAATGTACCATTCCACCGCAAATGTACCATTTTACACTAAGATATTTATGCTAAAAACTTGAATATACTCACCTCAAAAATAAAAGCAGAAGAGTCTTACAGCCATATAACATTCATTACCACAGAAATGATGCACCTCACAATCTTCGCCTTACTGCAACGTTATCCCATTGTACTGTAACGTTCCAACTGGGGGAAAAAACAAAGAAGGCAGGACTCACAGAAGTACTTGAGCGTCTCGTCGATCTGCTCGGTGGTGAGGTCGATGCTGACGTCAGGGGAGATGAGGGGCGTGTGCAGCCAGTCGTCGTGGTCATACCCGAAAATGGTGTCCGCCCTCAGCTTGTAGAGAGGCAGCTGCTCCTCCAGGAGGCTGATGATCTCCACCTCTGGAAGGTCAGTGCTGTTACACACATCTGTGATGGAGGTAAAGGAGCGTCAGAGCCTCTGGAAGATCAGTGCTGTTACACACATCTGTGATGGAGGTAAAGGAGCGTCAGAGCCTCTGGAAGGTCAGTGCTGTTACACACATCTGTGATGGAGGTAAAGGAGCGTCAGAGCCTCTGGGAGGTTGGGAGGGCAGAATATCAACACTGTTACATACATCTCTAGAGAGGACATAGCACGAGGACCGTTACAAACGTCTATGCAAGAGAGGAGACAGGACATACATTGTTACAAACACATTTTCTACATCTCTGATATACAGGGCATAGTATCAATATTGTACCAAACAGCTGTGACAGACAGGACAGAGAGTCAGTACTGTTACACTTACCTGAGAAACAGATAGAGATACAGAATACAGTAAACCAGTACTGTTATTAATTTAGATTAACAGAAAAGAAGAGTGGGGTGGCTCAGGAGAAATAAAGTTTCTCAATATCACAGTGTAAAATAGTGAAGTCTGAATTAGACGACTTGGGCTACTGGCTTCATGGGATTACAGCTGTATTGAACTCAGCGCTGTCAGATAAAAGGAAACGGGCTAATCTCTGTAATTAAGATAATGGCACAGGATGTTATCCCAGGCCTACACATTCACCCTGACGATGGTGGACAGCTGCAAACACCTCACTCTTCTCCTTCACAAAAACACCATTAAGAGTCATTACTCAAGACCAGACAGCGGGTTCATTATTTCTGCCATTACCAGCTGCACACCGTCTTAAAAATAAAATTGCATAATCAGTATTCATTTAGTTCCTGCATTAAAATATAATGGTCATATGCAGTATGTCCAGCACAAATATGCCACATAAACTATACAACAATGAGGCAGGACAGAGATGAGCCATAGATAGCTATGAGCCAAAGTCAGTAGCAGTTCCAAATTCACTATGCGTATGTTTGTGTGTGTGTGTCTGTGTGTGTGTGTGTGTACGGGTGTGTATGTGTGTGTGTATGCATGTGTGAGTGTGTGTGCGCGCGTGTGTGCTCACATGCATATGTGCATGGAGTTGGAAGATGGTATGAAAAAGGCGAAGAAGTCAGCAGCATTCGCCCACTGTCCAGTGTGCCCGCAGAAGCTGTCATGTTCCACCAGCCTCCCTGATTAAGTACTGACTGCAATGCCTGTAATCTGGCCTGCCACACTGTCCTGCATTTCTGACCCAGGGGCTCTATGCTTCAACCTAAATGCTTGGAAAGGTACGCCAGAGCTAAGGGCTACACATAATTCAAAGTTTTCCCCAGCTGCTGGTAAATAACAGAAATACTTCCATGATATGCACTTATTTCCCTTTTTCTGTTGTACAAAACCAATGAGATACTTTCCATTTCCTCTGAATTCATAGTTTCACACACTGCTGGGAAAATAATTTGATTTAAACTAGGTCATGCCCCAAATAACTGAATGAAAATGCTAACCACTACCATTAAAATTACTTTAAAAATAAATTTGCTACATGTGCAATCAATACCTTTAGCCTTTATTGCTGACAAAGGCACTGGTACTCAGGAGACTGGATTATTGCATTTCCTACTGAATCTGAACAGCGCAAATATATACAAGCTACATCAGAGAGGGACACAATTAACCTTGAGCACCAAAATATACAGTCAGTAACACACTCGTTTCTCTTAGACTTGAATGCTGCCACTGTGTTCTATGTCCTACATCAGGGGTCCTCAATCTTATCTAGAAAGGGCCAGTGTGGATGCAGGTTTTCATTCCAACCAAGCGGTTACACACCTGATTCCACTCATCAAAATCCTTAGCAGAGATTCTTGTGGTTGATTAGTGGAATCAGGTGTGTTACTGCTTGGTTGGAACAAAAGCCTGCACGCACACCGGCCCTTTCTGGAAAAGATTGAGGACCCCTGTCCTACATCCTCGAGTTATTACAAATGTCAATTAATATTCAAGCCTTTCATAATATTGACAGTGCAGTTCCACTGAAAACCACAAGATGGTGCAACATGCCCATTTGTAAAGATGCCTTTCGACAACCTGCAGAAAGACATAGTGAACGTGAGCAAATGCAGTCCTGCCACAGCCACATTGAAATGGATTTATTCATTAATAATACATTTGTTAATTAACACCACCATATGATTTATTTCACAATAGTCATCATAACCACAGTCAGTTTGTCTTTTCAGTTTTTTTGGTGTCCAGGCTCAGCTCACACACTGTAGATGTATTACAGCACTAGCATGCCTAATCGGAGATCAGTAGGCACCAGGAGGAATAGACGTGTGTGTGTGTGTGTGTGTGTGTGTGTGTGCATGTGTGTGTGCGAGTGCGGGTGGGTGTGTGTATTTGTGCATGTCTCTACAAGGTCAGCATGAATTAGGATTAGTCAGGATCAGCCAGGTGGGCACTAAAAGCCATTTTCACAGTAGAAGAGAATGTCATGATTTGTGCTGAAATCAGAGACTCAGAAATGAGGAGAAATGGTTGGTTAACTGTTTCCATAAAGATCCTGACCTCTGGACTCTGACAGGTCACTCTGAATCACCTGCACACCGAAGCGCTTACTCAACCCTGCAAGCCCGGACAGCTCAGCACAGCGCGGACAGGAAGAGCGAGAGAGAGAGGTGCCAGGGGCCACGCACCTGTAATGGTCCCGGCGTCCCTGTAGATGATGTCACCCGGTGCCTCCTCCAATGACACGCCCTCGCTCACATATTGCTCCTCCTGGCCGAGCGCTGCCGGTACGCCACCGGGTTCCGAGGGGGGCGTGGAGGGGCGGAGCGAATCGGTGACGTCCAGCTTGGCAGCTTTTCATAGGAGGAGGGCACCGCGTGCCATGTGAGGCGCAGTGCCAGTCGACTGGGGTCGGGCGGGCGCAGTGGCAGCGAGTCTGGGCCCTGGGCCAGCCTGAACAACCTGCGGAAGGGGAGAGCCAGAGGAGCGTCACGCGCCTGAACACGCACCTGAACACGCACCTGTCCGGAAGAGTCAGGGATACTGAGAGAGAGTAATGTCTCCACAGGCAACAAGCCACACTAATGCAAATCCATTAAGAGCGATCAATGAGTAATATGACCAAAAGCTTAATGTACGCTACCAAACAACATATAGAGCACTATTGCTACATATAATGCATTATTAATTAAACAATACAGTGAAACAGCTGCAGAAAAAATGTAAATAGAGGCAGTCACCACTGTGACTATAGCTTGTAATGTAGTCACCACTGTGACTATAGCTTGTAATGTAGTCACCACTGTGACTATAGCTTGTAATGTAGTCACCACTGTGACTATAGCTTGTAATGTCGTCACCACTGTGACTATAGCTTGTAATGTAGTCACCACTGTGACTATAGCTTGTAATGTCGTCACCACTGTGACTATAGCTTATAATGTAGTCACCACTGTGACTATAGCTTGTAATGTAGTCACCACTGTGACTATAGCTTGTAATGTCGTCACCACTGTGACTATAGCTTGTAATGTCGTCACCACTGTGACTATAGCTTGTAATGTAGTCACCACTGTGACTATAGCTTGTAATGTAGTCACCACTGTGACTATAGCTTGTAATGTAGTCACCACTGTGACTATAGCTTGTAAGTTAACGGAGAGCGGTGACACCCAACAGGATATTTGTATAGATCCAGAGGACCTTGCAGTCTGTTGAGAATTCCGTTTTTCGTTACAGTGTATAGCTTATGTCTTTTGGGGGTCGTAAGGTGGAATTTTCTATTCTGTGGACCAAGACGTGGGACTCAGGTCTCTCACCTGAATCTCCACAGACCGACACTGTATACCAGAAAACAGAAAACAGAACTGGAAGGTCAATCAATGCAACTATCGGGACCTAGGACAGTCTCACAGACTATTGTAAGTGGGGTGACCTATGCCATTTGTTTGGATTTTGGGTAAACTGTGGAATGTGGAAGGTTTGGTTGCAGTGGCATTTAAGGGGAGCTCAAAGGGACAGCCAAGGAGCTCTCCTGGTACCACAATCAGGTCCATATGGAAACACCTGGTCATGTACTTTGTTTGTAAACTTGTTTGTGTTTATTAGCCTTAGCATGCATGCCAATCATGTTCATCTAGTGTTAAGCCACAGTAATTGAGGTATTGGATGTGTTAATTTTAGCATCCAGTCTTAACGGGTGATTGTGTTGATTAACAAACCATTGTGTTTTCAATTAATCTTTAGCTTCCTTTTAAACTCCACAGCTTCACAAATGCTTAGAGCCCGACTTACAAGAAGCCACTAGAGTCAGTGAGTATGTTCTGAGGAGCAACAGTATCTTGGCACCTGTAGTACATAAAGTACTTGGGTCTCAGATCCAGGGCCACCCGTTCCAGTTCTGAGCTGTGTGCAAGTCTCTCAACCTGAGTCAGGTATGAAGCCTACGACCTCTGACTTCTAGAATCAGAAGCCAAGTCCAAATACCTCTGAATTTCTGATGTAATAGCTCTTTGGAGCTATGAAATAACAACCAGTAACAAATCCCAGATCTCTGAGCCTTGTGTAGCATAGAAAGAAGCCCCCAACCTCAGAGACAAAGCCAGAGAGGGGTGCTGGTGCAATAGGCCTGGACTTAAGTATGCAGGTGTGCTGCCCAGCACTATGGCTTATGCATCAGGTTACCTCTGGGCATGAACAGCAACGCATCTCCTGGTTCCCTAGCACCTTTCCCCACTCCTACCTACAAAATGTCCTTCCAGGGTAGTGCTTTAAATCTTCGTCCATAATTCTTCCAGGGAGGGATATATACTGCCAGCTCCGTAAATGCATGCAGCACCAAAATCCATAAAGCAGTCCAACGTGACTTTAGCACAGCACCCTTTACGACTGAAATGAGAGCCACCGAAAGAGCTGCAGAAATCAGCATAGAGAACAACTATAAAAACATACACATATTTAACGAAAGGACTATACATAAGGAATAAATAAGAAAATGACTAAACAACCTCAAAATTCAATATGCACTGCAGGATATCAACTGCACCACTGTAAACTTCAACGTACAGCACACTAAGGAGTCTGCCTCTGTAACACGTAGGCTAATACACAATGTAGGACAAAAACACCTCTGCAACCAGTATTAACACGCAGACTTACTGGCCCTGTAACATGCAGAGTTAAGCACTGTAGCTCTCAACTCACCGTGTTTGGCATTCGTGACTTCAAAGGAACAGCAGTGACTTCGACTACAGCAGGAAGTAAATTCACCTTGACTTGTGACAATGATGCAGGTTTGGTTCTAAGATAGGTTGCTGCAATTGTACACAGACTGAATTGATTCTGTCAAGCTGTAGAAATGGGCCCTTTGTGAGCAATTCAACAATTTCTCTGCTTTCTTCAAAAGAAAGAATCGAGGACACCAGAGCCAGTACAGTGTCCTCTCTTGCTCCCTTCAATCCCAAACCCCGCCTCCCCCCCCTCCGACTTTTCATTTGTAATTCACAATGACATCATCAATATGATTTTATAAATGCAACCTACCATGTGCCCTTGAGCACTTTCCCTCCATATTTCTCAAATCTACCCATTCTCTACCATTTCATTACAGACATTGCCAACAGCTGCCTCTGATCTGGAGCTAAAATTCACCTTTTCCACTGTGCTTTTACCCCACAGCTCCTTCTCACATATGCTGCTAACCCAGAATCTTCTACCAGTAGCCCTATGACTACTTCATTTTATTCATAACCTCTTTTTCCCTCTAGTTTGCTGTTCATTGCCCCGAGATTTCATATGAAATGTGCTCCACAAATCAAATTATTCTTCTTAGTATTATTCCTATGATCATTATTTATTATTGTAAGTAATAATGTATGAATGAACTATTGGTATTCTGGTCAAAACTGCATTTGACATCTTGGACAAGTGTTATTTTTCTTGCCCCATCCAACCACATGCAAAATTTCAGACTCCTCCCTCATTTGCATTATAAAAATCCTGTTGTTAGCTCAGTCACGTGTCTGTGCAGTGCAAACTGAACTATGTCTAATTTTGCAAGCAGGCCTACGTTAGTGAGATCATCTCACTACAAGCAAGCAAGCAAGCAGGAATTTGTATGGTGCAGTATTACATCACATTATTTGTCTCTGACAGCCTGATCTCACCCCCAGCAGGGTAAAGCTGTCCTACACCCATGACTCTCAGGACCACAACCTCGCTGCAGGATCTCTTTATCCTGCCTCCCCCCATTGCCCACTCCTACCCCAGCAGAGGAAAGATTTCTCCCACGCCCACAACCATCAGGTACTATGAAACCCAAGCGATCTCTTACACAGGGTTCCAAACACAGCCACGGGTTCCTTATCACACTGCATCCCATTTCAAAACTACAGGCAATCATCAAAACACACATACAGAATATAACTGTACTGTATACATTTCATAATATAAAAGCAATCGTGCTGATGAGAGACAAAGCAGCACTGTACTGTACATCACTGAACCAAGTGGCTCTGCATTAAAAGCAAACTTGCAGACCTCATCAGAACACATCCAATCCGGCTGCAACTGCAATTTACCTCTGGTACTGAGAGCTTACCAGACACAGAATGTACAGCTAGATCAAGATTAAGGCCAAAAAAGCATTCAGTTCTAAATAAAGACAGCTGGTTTCTGGTGAAAGCCACTCAGTGATACCAAACCCAAACCATTCAGTAATCACCATTTAGGCTAAAAGGTATAGAAGTTATCAAAGGTAACACTGCTGTCACATTAACACCCTGTATGTACATTTGTCATTTTTTCCATGTTTATTGTTAATTCTTATCCAGCTCTATGCACTATGTCTCAAAACTGAAAAATCAATAAAGTTGGTTTAATACTCCAAATGACTAAGCCATACTATTCTGTTGGTAAATGGAAATGTTTTTGTTGTTCTTCTTCTTCTTCTTATTGAGAATTTGGTCAACCATTTTTTTTTTGGAGATGGATCTTTTTAAACAGATTTGACACCAATTAACAGGCAGTAACATAATACGTAACTGCAGAGGTTTTACATTTTCACAACAGTTCAAATTACACTTGTTTGATGTATAAAATCCAGTTTTTAATTCTACCATTATCATATCAATCAAGACACCTACTCCAGTCTATTACTGTACCTTGTATGGGAACTAATTAATACACTGACGTGCACTGCAACGCTCTCTTCTCCCTTTCCGTTGCCAGGAGACTTTAAAGACAGTTTGACGCGGTAGCCAAACTTAGCTCAGGATTCATGGCAACTTTCTCAAGAACGTAACATTTTACACAAGATAGTGAGTTCAAAGCTGCTCAATAGAGGCTAAAAAGTATGACTGTTAAGCTGCACTGCCACTCTGCGTGAGAACACTGGCCACCATCCAGGACCTGACGCTGTCTAGACATCGCAACAATGAGGGCAGACGCTACAAGAGGGACCAGTGAGTATCACTGTATATACACAGTCTAGTCTTATCAAAGCCATTCCTCTATTTAAAAAAAAAGTCCCATTGCCCTTGCAGTGCCCTCTACTCCTGTGTAAAGTGGAGGCATTTAATCACATCCTCACTCAGCCAGAGTCAGCCAACATCGCTGTTTAAATATAGATCCAGGCACAGAGGTGGAATGTTGGCTGCACAAGCGCACTATATCCATCCTCAATTCCTCAAACCCCGAAAACCAGCATCCTCATAACCAATCATGTTTTTTCCCCCAAAAATACTCATAATCTCATAAAGTCCTTAGCCTACAGATTTCCCATCCATTTTCCAAGAACAGCCTGAGCTTGCCATTCACATTATACAGAATAGCACAGCCGAATGTCCGAACAAGCAGAATGCAATGATAAGTCATTCGCAACATTGCTGTCCGCAGCAACAACCTAGCACTAAGTGCAGTGATGGGGTCTGAGTCCATTATCCTCTGACCTTGCTCACAGCCCTTTACGGACCGCCGCAGCTGCATTCATAATGAGCGTAACCTCTGGCAAAGCAATACTGCACACCCGCATGCAATGGGCAGACCCTACAGGCCCTGTAAACAGAAGCACACTGCTGCAAACAACACTCCACTCCACACTGCTGTGCTCCAACACGGACCTCTGTGTGAGTGCGACTCTTATTGACAGAGCAAGAACAAACCATAAGAGAGGCTGAACCCTGGGTATCTCCCCCACCCCTCTGACAACAGAAAATCCCCTTCTCTCACAGAGGAACACTACAGATTAAACTACGATCATGTTTCGAGTGCTTTGGGCATTATCCACTCAAACACACATCCTGAATCCTGACCAGGCCGATCAGTCTGACTGCAGGGAAAGCTAGCAGCCCCTGCCACACTTCCAGGGTAAGCACCAGATGTTTTAAAAAATGAAATACACCAGCCAAATGGAAGAAGTTGTCCTATTTTACAATTCAGAATGTAAATATAAATAATTTTATTTAAATAAAGGCAAGAAATAGGCTCTAAAAGATCAAGTCGCTTACACTTTCAACCCGGCCTCCCTTTCTCAACAATCTTCGGAATGATCACCTACATCATATTTTGTGATGTGAGTAAGATACAGTCAAATTTGCTATAGCTAGCCCTTTTTCCATAATAATAATTAGCCTATATCACTACAACTTGATGTACATAAGAAAGTTTTTGCAATAACGCTAATGGAAAACAAGGTAAATCGACATATGATGCTAGACTAATTTGCTCGCTAGAGGTGGATTAGAGTAGATCCTAACATAGGCTAATTACCTAAAGCCGTCCATCTCCAGCCACTGATGGAGCTAACACTGTTTTGTCTTGTATTGTCTAATATCCTTGTAGGCTACTGAACACAATGGGATGCACACAATAGGCTGAATCTGGGCAAGATAGTTAAACAGCAAATTTCCCAAAAAGTGCTCTGGTAGCTGGATTTGTGAAGAATCCTCCAATTCCGATCACCTCTGGCTCAAACCTCAAATCAGAATCAGAGTCACCTGAGTCATTGAAAACATCCTTTTATTCCGAATAAAATATTTCAATGCTCCATTTCTGTCAGCTTTTCAACCAAATTCTGTCCATGTCTGTCAGCTTTTCAACCAAATTCTGTCACTGTCTGTCATCTTTTCAACCTAAAGTTATAACAGCAGAGCTGCTTGTCTTCCACCTATTAGCCTACATCACGCATCACAGAAGTAATTTTCGCTGTTCCCATCAGGAGTGATCAATTTGTCAAATTTGTAGCCATATTAACAACAATTTCAGCTTAATTTAATGGAAAAACCTCTAGACTATTGATCTAGGGGTATTAGAGAATTGATCTAATACCTTTGGGCTATGCCATTATGTGGTGCTTTTATCCTTTAAAGAAACAGGTTCTGAAAGATCAGGGTTCCTGACAAGATGCAAAGTACAGCACACAATGGTAATAATGGAATCTCCTGACCACAACTTTTGAATGAAATCTTGTTCATGTAAAGAGAATCAAGGAAAACCCTCAGCCAATATCAGTAATGCATTTCTTTCTAATTCCGGAACAATATCATATTCCAGTACTGTTACATTAATTTAGCATTATTATATGCAACACAATATATAAAAATAATATATTTGAATAATACATAATAGACTTTCAGGAGTTTTGCTTTTGTCTGAAATGCCATTAGCTACATGGTATAATAAACAACAGTCATTAAAGAGGTTTGTTAAGTCATTTATGTACTGCACTTAAAACCACGCTTCCACTCAGATTCTTATACATACGCAATAGGCACCACTTACTCATCACAAGGAACCGGAATAGGAGATCCAATAAACCTTAGATTATCAAACCAGAAAGTGAGTGAGAACGGTCCCAGAACCTATTAAAGGACACAGACATCCTGGCAGCCATTGCCTATGCCTGAACCGTGTCCAGAGTGGATGCAGAAGGCCAAATGAATCAATTCCGCATGCATTAAGGTGATTGACCCCGAAAAGCAGGCAGGCAGCAAATGACAGCAGGAGCTAGAGTTAGAACAGGGAACGGGGATGGGAGTGCTAGCACAGGCTTGATACAGATGTCCATGTAGATCAGGAGGAGACGCACATACACTGGAAATCAGGAAGGGATGAGTGACAGACAGGGCTTCATTGTCCCAAGACGGGAATAAAAAGCTAGAGAATGGACTCCTTGTCTTGTGAGCGCTTGGACACTTGGACCCGTGCCGGCCCACAGTACAGCGAGACAAAGACGACAGCCTACCAAAACTGCTTAATGCTCCACCGCGTGGGATTAAACAAATGCAGTGTCTGCAGAGATGAAAATACAGTTAGGCTTGTCTACAATCTGTTGAAAGTTAGAGATTAAAGATCACACATGCCACGCAAGCAGAGATTCTCCTATGTGCGACTGCACAGCACACAGTGACATTCTCACACTATAGCATCTTCTCTGCATATGAGGGCAACTGACTGGTTAATGCTGGCTATGTAGAGCCAAAGTGGGGAAGCTCTTCCCAGTACTGTTCCTCTCTGGTGTGTGACCAACTATACCATTCTGCACAATGTTTCTACTAAAAATCCTTTGTGCTCTGAGGTTCAGTGCAGGCTTGTCCTACCATTCTCTACGGTGCCATTTCAGATAATCTACCAACCACCCAGCCACCTGGCCAGAAAACAAAACAAACAATACAACAATTAACAAAATTAAGGCTACTTTTTGCCACACCTCCATTAGTTTGTTTTTCTGTCCTGGAATATTTTCCAGATGAATGTTATTTTTTAAATACTTTTAGCCGAGCCTAAACAGTAAAACGGGAGTAGGTTTCAAAAGCACTTTACATTAATTTAGTAGATGCTCTTATCCAGAGTGATTTACAATATAGGAGAAAACATAAGTGCATTAACCTGATTAAAATGAGCAATAGAGGCAGACCTGGCTAACAATCCAACGCTGGAAAGAAAAGATACAACATCACAAAGACACAACATTACGAAAACGCTAGTGCGAGTTAACTATTTCAACCAAGAAGGAAAGTATAAATTCTAAAGGAATACACATGTCTATAACAAGCCCCAGAAGAGAAAAATAAAATGATAAACAATATTACCTAAATTAGTAGAAAAGTAGGGAGTGCTATCAGTTGCAAATGGGAGGGGAACCAAGATTTAGTCTGGAGATGTGGGTCTGCAGTTTGCATCAATGATTCTGCTAAGTTTTGTAAGATTGACAAGGAAACATGAAAGATTGTAATAGCCTGTAATAGGTTTAACTCACCACCATTTTGACTTTATCAACAATTTGTATTGTAAACCAAGCTTGAGCCAGAAAAAGACCTGTGTAACTATAACAGTGCTTCCAGAAGTGGTAGTATTAAGACAACAAAAAGAAAGAAAGAGAAAATAACGATGTGTGCTTTGCACCTGTTCAATACAAGCGTTCATGTTTACACAGTAAATACTTCAACCGGTAAATCTGTAGGTAAAGTGAGGTCAAGTCCACACAGTTCTCCTAGTGGAAAGTAGTGAGTGACTTCACCTATTGAACATCACAAGTAATGAACAGTAGAACAGTTTGCGGTTGTGTAAAGTTAAAAAAAAATTGTATCCACATGATACATACTTAACACTGTCTTATAGCCAAATCTCTAACATGGCAAAGAATGCATATTCACCAGATACCAAACTGAAAAGATGACCTCTGGCGTGTTTCAATACAATGTCTTTCTCGGTTGTATACAGGCATACCATCACAGTTACAATGTATGCTATGTTGTAATTTGTTCAATACTTCAGGTGGTTCTGCCAAGCTAATTCAATAATGATGCAGTTATACTGCAAAGCCCCCACAGGTTTTGCAAAGCATATAAAAAGCCCAACATCAATGCACTCAGCTTGTCTTCAAAAATAAGAGCCCAAAAAGCAAGATCATGTCAGCAACTTCTTAAAATTGTTTACAGAAGTATGAAGGTAAAAAAAAAGTTGTGTCGTATGCAATAACCACTTTGTATACGATGTCATGGCTGTGAATTATTTTAAGTCCCGCTTCATTATAGGCTAAACATTTTGCATGTGCCTATCGTTTAGCAGTTAGCACAGAGCAAAGGGGTGTGACTACGCACATCATGATGATGATGACGTTGTGTCACGGATGCCGCTCACCTTGAAAAGCAAAACCACTGCTAAATCGGGCAAAGTCAAATTGGTCATACGTAAGGATTCCCGTATTCTTAAATGATGATCGGTGGAATCCAAACCACGTTCACTTTCAGCGTGCATGCCCTAATGTAGCCTCGGATACTATACCCAGGCGCAGTGAAATAAAACGCGCAGGTGACATTCGGCAAGGTGCATGTTCGACAAAAGAAAAAATGTTTTTTACTTACCACACGATGTGCGATGATAAATCAGAATTAATATAGTTAGATTCAGAGCATATCCGCGGCCGTAATACCAAGGCAAGTGATTTTGTATGTTAGTTGAAAGGTTTGTCTTTGTCGGCGTTGTTCATAGCTTTTCGTGCTACACGTAATAGATGTTTGTTTTACTGCAAAATGCGAACTGCAACTGCGAATTTCTACAATGCAGTAACGTTAAACATACAGCTACAATCGCACCCAACTGTGCCCGGTCCAAACAAGCCAGCTAGAAACTTCGTTGCGAAGCTTGAGGGTTGTGCCGAATTAAAGTCTAGGGGCTTGTTTTGATTCAGAGGCCGGTTTCACATCCACTGCACGTTCCTTTAGCCATTGCCCTCTCTGTAGCTTGCTCTGCATCACACCGAAAGCACTGTCAGTGACGTCACTCACAGTCACAGCTGGAGGACGCCTGCAAAGCGTAAAAATGTACAGCCGGGACTGGCTCTTGTACAGAATCCCTATTATTTATTTATTTATTTATTTATGGGAGACTGCTTGGGAACATACATTTGTTCAACATTGTAAATGGCCTTGTTCACTTTGTGCCGTCCAATTTATGTATGTATTTATTTTACACCCCGCTAAAATTAAAAGAATACATTTCAGGTTTAACCGGGTGATATAGCCTAGTCACGTTACTTGTTGATGATGCATTGTAGTAACAGCTGGTGGTTTAACTACATGAACAGAATAGGTTTAACGATATGAATAGTATAGAACACCCTTTTAATGTTTTATGCTCTTCAGCGCGTGCAATCTCACTAGAACATGTAAATGTAATTGACACCGGTATTCACATGAAATAGTGAATGACAGACCCTGTACATGGGACCCTAATTAACAAAGATGGGAGGTGGTTTATAACCTGTGATAAAAAAAAATTAAATTGAGAAGTTAATAAAGGGGTAACCAGGTCCATCTGTGCTAATAGGCCCAGTTCCTGATAGAAGCAGACCCTGCTGAAAATTCCACTGTACACCAGCCTAACCTGGTCAAGCTGTGTTTTTGACTCTTTTAGCTGGTTAACCAGTTGTTCACCAGCTGACCAGCTTATATAGTCTGCTAGCCCACCAACTGACCACCAGCCCACTCTATCAGCTTAACCAGTTCTGTCCAGCTTTGTCCAGTTAGAGACCAGCTTAGACCCGCAACAGACTAGTTATGACCTACTGTGACTAGCTAGAAGTGTCAAAAACAAACCTTAAGCCACCTTAAACCAGTTTACAATCCCAGCTGGTCTTAGCTGGAATTTGCAGCAGGGGGCACCATGATCGATTATCAATGTTAGCTGAATATGTTCAGCTCTGTGCTCACTGCATGAGTTATGCTCTGAGAAACAGAGGCAGCATTGTTTAGAGAAAAAAAACTGGAGGAAAATGGTAACTATTGTGTCTGCGAAACTAGTCGTCTCGTCATCTGTCTCATGTCTGGTAGCAGACTCAGGGAAATCGTGGTAGCTGGAACTTTTACGAGAGGAAAATATGCCACACCTTAACACTGTCCGCAGTGACCTGAACTGAATGTGGAATAAAGCAGAAACAGAGGTTTACAGTGATGTACCAGGCTAATATACAATACAGAAGTACTGTCTGTCCATCTTGAATCCATGTGTATTTTTGTATTTTTTATTGATTGACTTTGCTGTCTGGATTCATTATTATGTGTGTGTGTGAACTGATAAGACACAGGACTATGGAAATGTACAATTCAACTTCTTAAGGATAATCCAAGCTGGTTATATCAGTTACATGTTACAGATCCGTAAAATTTATTTGAAGATAATACATAATAGTCAACACATATAATATAGCGAAAGGCATTGGATGTAACTCCAGACTGGATTGAACCCATAATACAAGCCCATTGCAGGGTATATTCTGACCATGACTCATCACAGTGGGAAGTGTCTGAGTCTGAGTGGTGTAAATAGTTACTCCATCTCGGTTACTGTCTGAGATAACCTTGAGCAACTTGCACTCCGAGTATTCTCCTGGCATCAGACTAGCAATGACAAAGAGATTCAGTCACTCAGTGAGAGTCAGTGTACATTAATTAATTAATATAAATTATACTGTTTGCAATGTTTCTCTCTCTCCATCTCACTGTGTGTGTGTGTGTGTGTGTGAGTGAGAGAGAGATATTTGTACAATCACATACAATATGATTGGCTTACATGCACACCTCTCTGAAAGGCCTCCATGTTGTAACCAGGCCCTCTTATTCATAAGAATTTCTTAGCTGATAGTTTGCATTTAGTCACATCTATTTGGGATATTGTTTTTTCAGGATGTGAGAATTAATGTAAAATGTCAGCTATCTTCCTCCCTACTGATATGGTTCTACAACAACACAAAAAAATAAATGTTTTTTGGTCAAATTGATAAAGGCCAGGATGTAGACCAGTTGATTATATACGATACAATTATATAATTCATAATATATTCCATTGTAATTTGTTTAGGACCTGGGACAATCTAGGACAATCATAGGCCATATATGGAAAGGACAGGATACCAGTCTGTCAACAAGTCATTCTCATGACGTAATCCTCTTCCGGAGGCATGTGCGTGACTCATTTAGTACTGTACCAACAGAGTATAGAGATGGGAACAACTGCCTTTCTGTCTCCTCTCATTCACTAAACCTTCCCGTGGAAGTGTTCCACAAGGTGAAGTTCAGTCTATCCACAAAAGCCTGAAGCACAAGAAACTAGTAGCTTAGAACATAGCGTGGTTTCAAGGAGAAAGCTCCTTTGTTGTCCACAGCACAAGACTAAAGCTACCTGTCGAGTCTTGAATATGGCGGCTTTATTCATTCACAGAGGCTTTGTGGTTTTCTGAGAAAAATGGAAAAGAATTATTGTACACACACACTCCTTGATTTCTGTTCTAGAAGAGAAAATGAAACAGTATCACCAAAAATATAGTCATGAAAAATAAATATATAGTACAAATAAATGTTTTGACAACATGTATAAGATAGCTCAGTTTCTAAGGGCAGAAATCTTTTGGCTCCCATTCTTGATTGAAGGTGATGCAGACTCTAACAAGGCTCGAGGATTACAATATTTATGATTAGTCGAACAAAACAGCTCACTTTCTACACCATAAATGTGTCACAGAGATATTTTTCACTTGGCACCTTTAATGCAAATGCAACACAATAAATATCAAAATTAGATTGGGCCTGAGACTCAATCTCACAAGGCTGTGTGTGTGTGTGTGTGTGTGTGTGTGCGTGCACGCGAATGTGCATGTGTGTGTGTGTGTGTGTGTGTGTATGCGCGCGCACACAAATGTGCATGTGTGTGTGTGTGCGCAGCGTGCCCTTGCCAGAAATCATCTGCTGGTTAGTTCTGGAACTACAGCTGGACTGTGCCACATGTTTCTGGAATGTGCTGTGCTGCAAGCCAACAATTACCAAATTCCTGCTCTCTCCGTGTGCTCTCAGTTCTACGCTCATGCCCCCGGTCTGTGCCCCCGCTCAGTTTTGCTTAAAATTTTATTCAAAACTCAGTTAGTTCAAATTAGTCTTGTTCTGGGAGCCCGACAAGTTCAATTTTGTCAATAATCAACCACCAATCTACAGCTTTATTTCCTCGTTGCTGCTTCATTGTATTCACGTGATCACCATAAATATCTGCTATATAGTAGGCTATTTTTTACTAGCACCAAAAATAAAACTATTATTGTTTTCTCCCTCCAAAAAATAATATAAACAGACTTTGTTGTTTTGTTTAACTCCATGGGGTTGGTGCTAAAACTGAATATGAATACAGTGCAGTAAGTATTTGGAAACATACTGTACTATAGCTACACTATCCAGAGTAGGAACTACACACAGGCCTTTTTCCATACTTCTTCACTCTACTTGTTCAGTAAATGGCCATTAAGATATTTGTTTATGCTAGCAGAACCCTCCTGTTTTAGAGGCACAAGTTCACAAAATAAAATCTTCTTCAGCACTCTACATGGCGCAGAGCTTGACTGGCTCTGTGACCAACAAGGGCAATAAACCCCCAGCCAATAAGCACTGCCACCAGGCTACTTCCCCAGAATGCCTACCATTGCTGGGGCAATCATCTTCACAGTGCGATTCCAAACTTCCTAAGTAAATCTGACAGAAATATAATCATTACATCTCCTCAGTAATGGCTGTTTTTAATGGCTGCATGCCTCAAACCCCCATGGTAGCTTGAGGTTTCCTGCTACTGCGCACTATACAGCAGTAGTGTATCTGAGAAAGTGAATGGGAAACGGAAGTAGCATACAAGTCTCCCCTTCATTGTTATTGCCCTGTTACATGGTACAGAATGTACTAACACATAGCATTCTCAGTACCGCTGCCTGCTGAGGAAGGAGGGGTGTTGTAAACGAGGTGGGGTCCAAGCCTGAGGAAGTACATGTTCTAATGAGGGAGGATCCTGAGGAAGTTGGACAATGCTAAATTCTGGTGGTTTCAGGAACTGAATGTTTTCTCTGGGGTCTGTCCCCTTAAAAAAACTGGGTATGTAACTGGCAAGCACGTCTGTGCAGGCTCACATTAATAGTGATTAAACTGACAAATAAGTTGTTGGTTTTTCTTCTGTAGAAATTCAAAGTAAGTACCTTGCTCAAGGGCACACCAGCTGTGTTTTCCCTGAATTCAAATCCACAATGCTGAATTCCAGAGTGCTGTAACAGGATCACTCCTCCATATTCATGTGCCAGTGAAAGGAAATGGATCAATTTAGAACCCATGGAATGCATTTATGAATGACAAGAAAATGACAAGCAAATGAGGTTATGATTTCAGCTATTTTAGTAATATTGACAGATTGTCCATTTATTATAAGAGGGTAATCTCAGGGCCAATATCAATATTTCTGATTCCTGTAAAAAGAACACTTAAGCAATAATGTCCTTGCGCGCGTGCACACACACATGCACACAAACCGTAAATGGCAGCAAAGTAGAACAACTAATGTGTAAAACGGTATAATTCAGTGTTCTGTAGTACCGGATAAAACCACTGGATGTCACTGTAGCTTTGCAGTTGCACATTGTCAACTGTTTGCGATTGACACAGCCCAAATGATTTTTTATTTTTTTGCTGCTAGTTCAGGAGAAAATGAAATCCACTCTTGATAAAGAACATGGTTGACTCAACTTGTGGAGCTACAGGAATACTGCTGTGCAGTTCTGCTGATGCGCGCTCTGGAACAAGGAAGCGTGAACAGATCAAAAGGCAGCAGAGAGATGGTGCGGTTAATTGTTTCAGGATATGGTCATGTTTGATGTGGAATATGGTGGCTCCGCCCTTGGTTTGTGGCATTTGTGGATTTTTCCATTGCAGGGTTTGGCTGCTTCTGGTACATGTGGCATCGAACATACGAGCATCTAGTGAAACCGTAGGGCCATGCACGTTTTCCATGCCAGAATCTGAATTCTGTTTGAATAAGTGACACGGGCACAAGATCCAGCAGCCCTATAAGGACCTTTCATTCTAGTCATTCTTCGCGCCAGATCCGACCATTTCTGGCTCAGGGGCCAAGTCTGTAAGCTGAAACGCAACGACCAAGGAGGCATCCTAGTGCTCTTGCATGGTACGGAATACTCACCGTTCTTGTAGTACACCCTTGTGAACAGCAGTTTCCGCTCTGGTATTTAGAGCTGCAAGGAGACAGGCACTTGCCAACAGTAGCACTAGATGAAGTAACTCTGTCTCGAGGGACGCTCATCAGGCACGGTAGAAGACTGAACAAGAGAAACATTCTCCCCTCATTGCTGACACAATAGCTGCCAGGAACGTCTAATTCATACAGTGAAATCCAAGGTAACAAAAAGTACGGAGTTTGTGGCTTTATTTTGTAGCTGTTGCCAGCTATTTATAATCTTCACAGCATCCCCTGCTGAGTTTTGCCCAGGCACGCCAATGAAAGAAGATTATTGCATGGGTAAATTGCATATTGTTGAGTTGAAAACTGATTTATGAATTTGTCTAAGTAGTTAAGAGCGCTTAAACACTTGAGAAATCAGTTGTATAATGGAAAACAGGCTAGTTCTCTGAATAAAGGCTGTCAAATTCAGGACTAAAATAGTTCTATTTTATGTGCAGATATCGACATAATTAATAATTTAAACATCAGCAAAAGACTCACCAAAATAGGATGTATTAACAGGAATGTGATAAATTCAGTAGGATAAATACATGAGTGCTATCATTTAAAAATGATCCAAATTACTGTTTAATGTTTGAGGAATATTCCATCATATCAACACTAAGCTGAAGCAGGCTTAGAGTCATTTTGCTTCATGCATGTAATAACTTGAGAAAAAGTTTTTCTCCTTCCTCTTAATGGATTTTTCCTCTAAATATAATTTGCATAAGCTTCTTTGAGACTTCATCTCTGGGATGCCCAGGAATGCTTTTTTTTTAAAAAAAAACCCTCTTCCTAATTATGTGTCAAATTAATAAACTTTTCTGAACCCAAACGCAGAAATGAGCGTGAGCTCTATCTCGTCTCCACACACACACACACACACACACACACACACACACACACACACACACACACAGGGCCAGCGATTCCAGGCCGAGCCTTCCGCGGAGGCGGGCC
Source organism: Anguilla anguilla (assembly GCF_013347855.1). Classification (NCBI taxonomy): domain Eukaryota; kingdom Metazoa; phylum Chordata; class Actinopteri; order Anguilliformes; family Anguillidae; genus Anguilla; species Anguilla anguilla. The sequence continues at coordinate 30,551,180 of NC_049208.1, read as the reverse complement.
GCGGCTTCGCCCTTTAGCGGAGTTACCGCTGCCTCTCCCGCCTGTAACTGTGGCCTGAGAGAGGGCCGGCTCCCTCTCCCTGCTCTAACACTCCTCCGCGCTGCCTGGAAATTCTCTGGCGGCCTGGCTTTCGGTCGAGCTCGGCGGCGTGCGCCTCGGGATCGCGGGCTCGCCGGTTCACGGGTCAGCCTGTAGGTGGTGCGCTGGGCCTTGCCAATGACCCATCGCCTCACCTACCGCCTCCCCCCAAAAAACCTTGGTGCGGCTTGAGAGCGAGAGAGAGAGAGGTCTGGGGGTTTCTTGCTCGCTGCACATACCGTATTTTGATTTTCACGGCCAATTTAATTCGCTAATTATTCTGCAAATCATTATAATTTTTTTTTTGTTGAAAAATCGAATTTCAAATGAGGCTCCAGTTTGCTTTCAGCAGCTAATGCACCAGAATGTTTGTCTATGGAATGGGACTTGGAGTAATTAGAACGTGACTATCGCCGCGCTCCTGGTTGTTTGTATGTGATTCTGAAAGGGGGCTTGTTTCCTGCGCTGGGGTAAGGCACGGGGAGCAATGTCATCCTGAAGCCATCAGTATGTGGCACCGCCGCTGTCCCATCACACTGGGAAATTACAATCAGCACGGCTACACGCGGCCCCGTCTCATTTTCCTCCCTGGAAGATGAACTCAATATGTCAAGTAGGCAATTCGATAAAACCCAGCGCTCTCCCAGCACACGGCCCTGGGAGTCCTGAAGGCTTTCTATCATACAGCTTCATATAGGATGTCTTTGATATATTGTGTTTCTCGAGTGTCTGGAACCGGCCTCAAATGTCATTTTGGCTCCCTGTCAGAGGCAGCTGTATTACAATAAGGGAAGTTAAATTGTACGGAACATGTGTGCTCTACTGGAAAGCCCTATGGTTCCTGCCATACTGTCAGTGGATTTTTACGTGAGAGTATTCATTGGGTTAAACCAGGCAGTACAACGTAGAGAACAGCACGTATTTTATCTCAACCACCCTTAACAGTTGTCATGGCAGCCATTAAAACTAATAACTTCCTAGTTCTAAAAGCCAATTATTTCACAAAGATTCATCCAAAGGCTAACTTGGATAGAAGAATCTTTGCTTATATCCTTTTCAGACCAGAATGTACTCCCCAGCGATGTGGTAAACACTGGGCATAAACCTTTTTCTGGTCTTCCACTAATAAGATCAGTGAGTTGGAGAGGTCACCTGACAGGCATGCAGTGAGATCGGAGCAATTTATATTAGACCTATGTTACGCCAAACAATTTATGCTCAACATTGGTAATTTGCATGCAAATCCACAACTATGCTATACATGGCTGTATTGATAAGGCAGCCAATCACTGCGCAGAAAATTGTCACATGGTTCACATGTCTAAATGACCATAACCCAGCTCCCTGCCCTTGACTGCTTTTCCTTTGCAGTTTCACCCACAAAAATGCAAGGCCAATCAAAAAAGTGCATGACACTATCTTTTTTGATAAATGTACTTTTTTTTGTTGATCAGTTGACAACAGCTTTGATCAGTGAACCAACAAACGAGATATAACTTGCTGAGTGATTTTTATTGTTGTAAATGTCTTAGTATAGCATAGGCTATCACGTACAGTAGTCAGCTCATTAATTAATAGCCAGCTAAGTCTTTCAAACTAAAATAGCATGTAAACCAAAATAGCATGCCTGTAGGGACTAATTGTCCTAACAGGCATTTCTTAAAAGCTATAATTTTACAGTCAGCAGGCCTGTGCCAGTCGTGTCTGAAAACAAGCTATGATGGCGATTTTCATTTAGTGTTCAGGCCTGAGCCCTGCATTCCAATAATATTTTCTATTTTTTAAAATTGATTTTCACTTCAATAAATCACTTCCCCACTTTCACAGTTTTCAAAACTAACCTTGCTAAATGAACAGGACAGAAGATGAAAACTAAAAATGATGGGCTTATCTACAAAGTACACAGCCTTCAAGCATTCCCTGTGCCTGGCATGCACATGACACTCTCTTTGCATGGGGTACATGTAGCAATGTCCTGAGAACGCAGAGAAGTAACACATCAAGGATCGTGTAAGACACGGTGATCAAAATACTAGCCCTGGAAGTCATAATGCTGGCCTGTGCGTGCCTGTCTGTGTGTATGTGTGTTTTGGAGCGGGGGGAGGAGGGCAATGTGTGTGTAGAATCATTATGTGTTCACTGTAGTTCATATTGCATACACCACATGCATTTTGGTCAATACTGTGACATGCCATTTATCCAGAGGAGAGGAGAGGAAAGGAGAGAAGAGGAGAAGAGAGGAGAGGAAAGGAGACGAGAGGAAAGGAGAGGAGAGTTGAAGGACTGTTTTGGGACTGGTTGGTTGGTGGTTCTTTTGTTCTGGCTACCAGTTCTGTTTGCCTGCCCTTTTTCCCTAAGGACTGACTCCAGGACTATTTTCATATTTTGTGTTGGACGATCGTGCTGTTTTCTGTTTGTGACCGAATAAAAGGCAGAAAGCCAGCCTTGTTTTTCACCTGATTTTGTCTGTTCACCTTGTGATGCTGAGGCCCTCCCCAGCCCTGCATCACAGTATGTATGTGCTAGACTCATAAAGCAATAATCAAGGGAGGGTTTTCGTGTTTATTGAACCAGGGAACCATTTTTCATTAATTCTGTTAATTAGCAGCAATTATTTGTAAGTAGCAATCAATCATTCTTCCTCATATCTCAGAATCCAATTGTATTACACAACCAGTGATCATTCTCTTTCCCTTTTGCATTTTTTGATATTCACTGCAAAATGTCTGCTTGCAGTTAAGCAGTCTATTGAACAAACACTTACGGAAAATCTAATTGGACTGTTGATTAGCATGTCTTTTAAATTCATATCTTTTTAATTGAAGACAGAGGCCCCTTTGTAGGACGGGCTTTCTCTCTGCACCTGTGAGCCATTGTTTCCGTCGTACATATTTAGCTTTTAAAGCGCATAATATATGTTAATATAAAACAAATATAAAAACCATGAATATGTTTAAGGATTGGCTGAGATGTGTTTAATGGTTTGCAAAACGCATAAAACTGCGTCTACGTATGTAGTTTTAAACTTGATATTAAAGACTGGGTACAAAAATTACTCTCTTGAATGTCCACCATTCTAGTCAGACTTGGCAGAAGGTGACTATGTGGAACCTCTCTTAGCAACAGCAGCGTGAATGCTGGTTCATTCAGTCATAACTAATAGATTTTATTGCAGTAGTCTCGCACAGTAAAAATGTATTATCTGCGAGGGAAGGATTCGGGAAAATAATTTCCCATAATAATATAAAGAACCCGCGCCAACCATGGAGATGGAAACAGTGTCTGTTGGTCAAGGATATGCCGCTAATCACATGCGGCGGCTCTGGCCAAGCAGAGGAAATCAATTTGAGATGTATGATTTATGTGCATTTTAATCAGCGTTTTGGAGTGATGGGCTCTTAGCGCTGAAAAACGGTAATTCGAGGAACCGCTTCCCCCCGCTCCCCCCGGGGGGGGATGGCGCGTAGGACGCGGAGCCACCGACAGGGACATGAAGCGTGGTCGCCGTCCCGCCAGGGCAGTAAAAGGAGACGCGCTCCCAAACGAAGGCGTTTCGGGGCGGTAATGATGCAAGCCCAGCAGATAGGCCGCACGCTCCCGCTGCAGTAAAGCTGGGGGGAAGGGGGCGTTCACGGTCATATATCTCAGTCTGCGCTCCTGGTTGGAAACACGCGCAACATGGCATTTTGATTTACCAGGGCTCTCCGACTGCTTTTTAATGGATGCCAAATTCTTTTTTAAAAAATGGTGCATACAGGCCATTCAGGCTAAACCAATGTAAATATAGACGTGTCACCACATAGCTATCGTTTGTTATTTTGTCGCCTGTCAGAGGTACACCGGGACGTGAACACGGTCTCCATTTTAATGCGTCTGAATGAAGCTCTGTGTAAGTCTATGTTGGACTGCATGTGGCAACCAGAGGCTGGCTGTGAACAGGTCTGATTTATAGACCCATTTCAGACTCATTTCCCAATGAACCCCTGCCCTCTGCACCATGCAGGACGCAACCAGCTCTTTCATTCGCTGGCATCTCATTTGTAGGGCAGAGGGGGCCATTTCAGGGTGGGGTGCTTTTTAGTTGTTGTTGTTTTTTTAATTGATTTGTTTAATTTTAAATCTTTCCCCGGACAGGCTCTCTCACCACAAACGTGCCCTGCATCAGAAAGCGTAGCCTTCCAATATAAATATGCTCCATCCAAAGCAGTCATTTATGTTTACCGTGGCAACGGGAAGGGAAGCTGGCGGAGAGCGGGCCAATTTGCATGGCACCCTGCTGAGACACTGCCGCAGTGAGCCAGCGCCTGAGAGAGAGAGAGTGCGAGAGAGAGAGAAAGAGAGGGAGGGAGGGAGAGTGATAGAAAGAGTGAGAGAGAGAGAGAGAGTAAGAGAGAGAGAGAGAGACAGAGAGAGAGAGAGAGCAAGCGAGTAAGAGACAGAGAGAGAGAAATGGGGAAAGAGACAAACAGAGGGATGTGGAAATGGGAAAAGAAACAGACACAGAAGGGGAGAGAGTAAAAGAGGGACAAAGGAGAGGAGAGAGAGCGATAGAGGTAAAGGGGCGATGCTAATTTGTGGAACAGATTGGATGCCTGTGTTCTCGAGGCATGAAGGATGTCCTACTCTGTGTTCAAGGGTGTGTCGGTGGCGGCATAACTCAGCGCATGGATGATGGAGCAGGCTGTCACTGATTTACGCTGACATGGCAGACGCCTGCACGCATGTTGTAATCCATAGATCAGTAGCGCAGTGCTGCTGGTGTTCATTATACTGGGAATACTGGGCGAGGTCCCTACAGCCTTCCACAGCTGTATCTGGCACAGAGCTGGGATCTGGCATGGGTTGCCAGGTTTGGTGAAAGGGTGCTTCTTGTGTAAATGTAAATCCCAATGGCCGCATCCCAAAGAATGTGTGCCTCCGGATGCCCCTGTCAGCGAGGGCGACCTTTTGGACAAGAAGCCGTGTGAGGCTGCTGGCTTTAATGAAGTGGAGCACTGTGGCTGTCTGAAAACTGGCTCACTTTAAATGCCCCCGTCTGAACACCTCTGCTGAGCCGACCGCGCCTCTCTGACGCTCCTTCCTCCAGCTTCTGCACATGCCCATATACGTCCCCATATGGTTGCTGCATGGAGAAGGTGTGAAACCTGTTGGTTGAGGCCTTGGTGCCACAAGGCTGCATGTTCAGAGCCCGAGAGAGGTTCCAAGCCTGATCCTTGAGACTCAACCCGAGTTGCTTTAGTATATGCCCGGCTGCGTAAAGGGAAATACAAAATATTATCTGTCTAAGATGAGTTTCACGGCTGCGCCTGTTAAATAAAGCACGTGGTGTATCTTGGTGGATATCAATAGGATGCATCAATAGGCTTATGGATAACATTTGCACAGCTGATTTAACAGATTAGCGAGCTCGCACTCTTCACTCTTTATGCGGTTTACCTGCATGTTTGAAGCAAATGAGTGTAGCAAAGAAGGTTCAAGGTTCTTCAATTGAATTTTTCCACAAACCTTATCATGCCGCCTTTATGATATCTCTATTTAACGAGCCCAATTCACAGAGTCATTGAAGTGGTGTAAACAATTCCCATGGCGGATGAACTGAGTCAGATCATTACTTAACGATTGTTTAATACATCGAGGCTTCGAAGGAATTGTTCGTTCCGGCGTGCTGAGGAACATCTGATACTAACAAGCGTAAGGACAATGCTTGGTGGAGCATTGAGAATCGAGCAATGAACTCTAGGCCAATCAGAGAGGACTGAGCCAACCTAACCTCTAACCTTGAGCAATACATATTCCTTCAGCTCCTCGCCTGGGTTTCTGTTTACTCATATGCGCTGCTCTGTCAGGCCTTGATAACGTGTCATAAAGCAACCATCATCATTTTAACAGAAACATCCCTCATTTGATTTCAGCAACGCCACACAACAGAGGCCATATGAAAAAAAAAATGCTTTTACAAAAAATCCATTGAAAAGGGGAAACATGCCGGAGACATCTGTCTTTTGTATTGTGAGATTTCTATCATTAGTCACTCAATGTCATTCTTTCTCTATCGCTTGTAGTACAGTATATAATTTTAACCTTTGCTTATTACGGATAATAATGGAGCGCGACTTTGCCAGCGATGGAATGAGGTCACATGATGGGGGGGGGGGGCTTATTTACTATAATTATGACAGCTTTGTGTAGCCCTGCTGGCCCTCACCCCCCCCTCCAAACCCCACCCACCCGCGCTCCCCACAAAGAAGCAGTCACCACGGCAGCCTCTGTCTCGCACTCCTCTCCCTCTCTCTTTCCCTCTCTCCCTCTCTCTTCTTCTGACAGGAGGAGAGGAGACGGAGCTCAGGAGGATTGCGGCTCACTCCTGCAGCTGCCTACGCGGTGCTAATGAGGTACCTATGGGAGAGGGTAAGACTCCGACGCCCGCCTTGGCAGGGGGCGGGGGTTCGGAGGGGGGGGGGGGGGGGGGGGGGGGGTACGGTAATGATGCTCCTGCAGGCCCTGCAGCCATTGTTTGCCAGCTGCAGAAAAAGGGCGAGCGGCGGACGCTTCGCGAGCCCCGCACTCCGCGCACCTGCATCGCGCTACGCGGGACGGGGTCACCTGACCCCCAGCTGCAATTACGGCGGGAGGAGGGAGGAGGGAGGAGGGAGGAGGGGGCGTGGCGGCCGCAGGGCCACGCAGGCGCACTGAGCCGCCGGCTGATTGGTCGAGGTCGCCCTGTCGGCTCTCCTGGCTCAGCTGCTGACTGAAACCTGCTGGTGTACGTCTACAGGTGCTGTTAAAACAAACGGCCAAACTAACTGACAAAACAACAATGTGGTCATTTTGATAATTATATTTATTATATAAATATAGTGTTCCTATGGAGGCTTCAGCTGTCCTCACGTCCAAAAGGCTGGTAATTCACATGCGCCATGGTTTATCTCACATCGTTCAGAGTTTTGTTCTCATCTGTTACTCAAATCTTTGCACTCGTTCATCAACTATCTCTCAATGTTTAAACATAATATCATTTAAATAATATATAATAGTATATTTAATAGTATATAATAATATATAATAAGTTTTTTCCACTCTTGAATAATTGCTTTGATTCTAAACATGATACCTAATTTCCCCCATATACTAAACGACTCTGTTTAAAACCAGTATTACCTTTCAGTTCTCCTCATGTTGTAAATTGAACAAATTAAATGTCAGGGAATAAGGACCAGGGTACCATCATGGGTTGGGAAAAAACTGCTATTAAGTGAACCTTAAATCTGAGAGCTACAAGATGCAAAACCCTTCATAAATAACATGGAAGAGCTGCCTGCTAGAAAATTAGTACTACATTAGTTTTATGTAGTATGCATTTTATTTGCTTTAACCGTAATTGTCAAACTCCTATTGCTAGAAAAATAAAAATAAGATTGCCTGTACTTCTTAAAGTGGAGTTATATTGAAGAGAAGCATCAGTTTCCAATTTGTGCAATGTGCAAAGTTCTAATATTCACCATGCAAGTGTTTGTTTTACACAAATCTAATTGCTATTTCATAATTGTGCCATTTATAATAAAAGAAATAGCACAGCATTTCAGGTTAAAAAAACTGTATTGAACAGTCTTGTTCTCAAATGGCTCGTGACTCCACTGAGCTGAACAATTATATTTCATTCCCAGCAGGTGGTATGTATAGGGTTTCATAAGTGATGAATTACAAGAGAAAGAGGTGCTGAGAGAGACAGAGACAGATGTTTGGCAAAATACCTTCTCATTTAACTGAAGGGATGTGCCTTACAATAATTGGTCTTCTTTTTCTGTGCGACGCTATACCACATGAAAGTGATCAATCACATTTCTTATGGCTGTGCAACACAGGGCTTCAGTGGCAAAGCAATTTCCTTTTGGGAAAAGTCTGAAATGATATGGGCTATTGGGCAGGTTCTGAAGCTATACACATATTTTCAAGTATTTCACCCAACTATAAGGCCTGTTTTAATTCAAAATTGATGAATATCTCGAACACTTACGTGTAACTACATGGTAATGAAGTGGGGTTTGGAGATCATTTTGTAAGTTGAAATGTATTCTTATTTCTTAAAATTGATCTGAGATTGTGGCGGATTGCGTATCGAATACAACCAATTCTCCCCTTCCCTCCCATTCTGAATACAGCGTGTTTGCCATCCAAACTGATAGAGAGGAGGAAGCGTTTTCTCTCGTCGGTGCAAGACACCACGCGATCCAGCTGCAGAACAGCTGAGCTTCGGAGTGCAGGGGGAAGAGGTTTCCACGGCGGCCTCGGGCTGTCTATGGGAAATATTTATGAGCGCCAAGGAGATGTTCCCAGCGCCAATGATTAAAAGCTCAGCCCGGGAACACAGCGATCGCGCCGCTTCTTTACCAGGGAGTCGCAACCCTCCAACTCCCGGACATCTCTCCACGCCCATTAAACATTTATCACCCAGAAACCCCGGAACACCGCGCCGGCACATCCCTGGCCCACCGCCCCCCTTCGTTACCGAGTGACCTCCGCACAACTCTAACGATGGCATCAGCGCGAGGGAAGGGAAAAAGATCTCATACTTTTCAGTGTTTTCAGTCTCGCGGAGTTGAGGGTACGGCGGGAAGCGCTGAAGTTTCAGGGGTTATTGCTGCATCTCTACTTCCTGTTATGGCTGGGAAAAGTGCCTGTCAAAATATAGCATGAAGGAGTCTGGCTTAATTGCCATCTTGTTATTTAACCCTTCGGAAGACTCGAGGAAAGAGCTTAGAGAAGTTGTGAAAGTATTTCTGTGCACATGATGCAATGAAGATTTAATCCTCTTCCAAGATGGCTTGGAAGTATTGGTGATACTGGCTAGGTGGTTGTTTGTGTGAAACTAGAGTTCTGCAATTATGTGGCTATGTTAAAACACAACTTGACCAACCCTCTAAATGGCAGCTTCGAACCTTCTGTTAATTACAAGGTACTAACTCTTTATGAATAGCTTCTTCTCTATGAAGCTGAGTGCACACTGTCCAATAGAATACTGTTACAGCCAACTGAATTGACACCACAGGAGGCCCATAGAGGACATGGAGAACTGTCCTCCTCAAGAATTTGAAAAAATCTATAAAAAATAATTCTATAAAAATAACAACAATGCCAAATCACTTTCATGTCCATTACTAAGCATCTAGGATAAAGAAAACACCCACTGTTAATGATAAAATCTCAAAAGAAGCCTCTAGTGCGATGAAAAAATGTAGCATGGAGGATGGTGCCCTCTTGTCCTGCCTAAGCCTCCATTAGCTCTGAATGTAGCCATCTTACAGCACAACGGCTTCTCCTTTCATATCACGTACATTGCAAAAATGAGACTATTCTCCGGAGGCTATTTTTGTCAGTACTTTCACAATTCTTTTCTGTGCCGCCAAATATGTCAGAAGTCGCTCAGCTATAACATTAGCCGCTGAGGAGATGGCAGCAATGGAATGTAGCCTACCAATCAATGAACTGCATAAGAACTAGAAGAGAAACATGGTCACGTGGTTCCATTCAATTCTATACTTCCGCATGTGGCACCACCGCAAGATGGCTGCCACGGCACGGAAATAGAATTATTGATGAGTCCGCCATGTATTTCCTATGAGTGTTTTAGAAATTCAACGAACTCTCTCCAGAGCGAATTATGTTCCAAAAGCTCATATTGAGGTAATCAATAGAAGCAAGCAATAACATTTTCAATTTTTCTTGGATCAAAAAATTTTCTAGGCTGAACAGAATAGAAAAAATATGACCAAATATCACTATTCTGTTTACGTTGACTACAGGCACTCTGATCTCTGATTGGCTAAGAATAAAACCGATGAGAGTTGAAACAGGGTCTTGAGACAACCACAGTAGCTTCACAGCTTCATCACGTGATGGGGCCTATCTGCGCAGTGACTTAAGTCCGAGTTTTCGTTCTATTCTTGTCATTTTGCGATTAGCCTATATGGAATTGACGATGAGAAAATAATCAAACAGCAAATTGTTACCAACGTGTGCATGTTTTCTGCTGTTGTTGCCAGTTATATTGGAAATGTGAATGCATTCTGTCGCCTCGGATGTCAAGACATGAAAGTGAATGTTTGCATAAAAACATCATGAATGTGTTTGAGAGGATATATAAAACAGTTACAATATGACTATTGGCCTGTTATATCCTATTTGTTGCATAACAACGGTCCAAGTTCAACTACCAACGACAGTTTTGCTTGACAACGGTAAAATATGCCCAAACGGCTGCAGAAGAATATTTCAATTCCAGGTGATTAAATCGATAAAAATCAATAAATACAAAAGTAACCATATACAGTCAATAGCCGCGTTTCCACCGCAGGAACTATACCCCGGAACTAGGAACCTTTTGAGGAACTCAGTACGTTTCCACCGCAGGAACTAGGGTCTAAATGTAGTTCTTGGGGCTTTGTTTTACCCCCCAAAACGTTCCTGCTCGGGGGTAGTACTTTCCGAAAGTACAGGAACCTTTTGGGTGGAGCTTGCAGCGCTGAACATTTCTGATTGGTCGAGTACTCGTAGCATTTGTGTTGTATTTATTTTCCGCCATTACCCGCCATGTTCGAAAATATGCAGCGGCAAACCAATTTATTTTCATAATAACTTCAAATCAAACTTGTATGTTATGCGGCACAGTAGCCTACTTTTGGTTATAGCCTGTCAACGTCTTGGAATTATAATGTGTGCTCTTCTGTTCTTTTCTTGCTTTAGTATTCGTTTTATAAAATGCTAAGCATTCGTGCTGGGACGGCATATTACGTAGGCTACCAAAACATTCAAACGGATTAATTCGGTTGCTGAATATTTTCTTCCGGATTTTCTTTGTTAGCCCGTTGTAATTGACTCAAAACGTTTGATACAGTTATGTGAGGTATGCGGTAGTTCTGCATAATTAACATTGGTGATACAGTACAAGCAAACTGGAAATCACCTTCCGCACTTTTTATCCGGGTAAAATAACAGGTTAATTCTAGTAATCTTCCCTTTAGCTTTTTCAGACTGCCGTAATTTTACTCAATTTTACTGCCATTTTTCAATTCCACGAAAAGACCAGGAAGACTATGGACTCATTTATGGTGCATGGTTCGCATTTGGAGGGCACACTTCGTTGCTCGGCTAGCAGTAACTTCGAAGGAAAGCAAACGGTGGCTGTACCACTACTAATTTACATTTTCACGCAAGTCCGAGTTTTCGTTGTATTCTTGTCATTTTGCGATTAGCCTATATGGAATTGACGACGAGAAAGTAATAAAACAGCAAATTGTTTTCAACGTGTGCATGTTTTCTGCTGTTAATGAATGTGTTTGAGAGGATATATGAAAATCAATAAATACAAAAGTAACCATATATAGTCATTGTTGGTAACCCGTTGTATATAAGTGGAATAAACCCCTCCGGGCTGTCCCGGTTATTAGAAAATAATGTAGGCTACTTCGGTGGTAGTATGGGGTTACAGAAGAAATCATATGACAGATGGACCGACGACAATGTCAGTGGGCTAATTTGCCTAATCTTCGCGGTACTTTAGACCCCGGTGGAAACGCAGACAACCATTGGCTGAAGGAACCTTTTAGTTCCTGGTAAAGTAGTTCCTGGGACTGAATGTTCCGGGTAATTTTGGTGGAAACGCGGCTATTGTTGATAGCCCGTTGTATAAAGCCGCGTTTCCACCAAAATTACCCGGAACTTTTAGTCCTTCAGTTTCCTTTTAGTTCCTTGAAAAGTAGTTCCTGGGACTAAAAGTTCCGGACTGTATCAATCTAACGTCTTTGGAGAAATGCTCACCCTTTAAATAGTTTACAGTTCTTGAATCTACAGTTTAATTCATTATTATACATGTACAGTAAATTGAGTATGATCATTAGTCATCTTGGAACTTTATTGGTATTCAAATGAAGATTGATTATTTAATAGGGGAACAATTTGACAGCACCTGTTTTATTTTAATTGCAATTAGCCATATCTTTAGTTTTTTTTCCCCCATCTAAGATATGAAAACGATGAACATTCTAAGTGTCATTTTTAAAAATGAATTTATAGGGGGTATTTTAGTGATTTTCATAAGTTTTCTCCAGGGGGCTAATGCCTCCCCCAAACCCCCCTCATTTCATGGGCGGGGTGACCAACAACCCCCGCCCCCCGCCAACCACACCATCCAATTATTCAACACAAATATTTCTGTCCTCCCATATTCCACACCCTCTAGCCGCCACTTCTTCACACATGTACATGCTTACAATATCTGCTGTATCATGCTGTCTTAATTAAAACCACTTTGTATTTCCCTGAAAATGACAACCATAAGTGTTATGCCAAAATTCTATTTGTTGTTTTTCTTTTTTGAGCATAATTTTAAATGAGCTACGATGACACCAACTGAATGATAAACAAACAAAAACCTCAGACATTAAGAAGCACACAGTTTAAATAAATGAAGGACGAAATGCGCGATAAATGTTTTGGGTGCAATTTCAGAAGATCTTGATTCAGTAGTAATAGTGCCATTGCATGTCCTCAAATTAAATATATAATCAAAATAAAAATAACCATAAAATGTCCAAAATCATTATAAATTAATAAAAAACAGTCCTGAGCCTCTGTGCTGCCTTAATAGGTAAAGTTAATCCTGCCCATGAAGACTTTTTTTTACCATGCACAGCCAAACGACTCTGGGGGCCTTGAAAAAAGGTACAGCCACATCCAACAACTGGGACAGAATGTCTGAAACAAACTTCAGAAAATCCATCATTATTGTTATTTTCTTTTTCCAAACTAAACAAGATATAAATGAATCCTTGCCTTGGGCTGTCTGTAATTTTATGAAATAAATATTATATTCATCATTTGACAGCTCTCTCTTTCTCTCTCTCTCTCTCTCTCTATATATATATATATATGCGTGTGTGTGTGTGCCTATATGCCTATGTGTCCCTGTGTGTGTGTGTGTGTGCATGCGCGTGTGTGTATATATGAGGCGAAGCTTGAAGCCGAGTCCCCGAACTAGTAAAGGCAGCCCTGATGGGACAGCTCCGCCTTCCTCTGAATAATTTAGCACACTGAAAGGGCCCATGAATAAATTAGGGTAAATATTTGTTCTACACCAGATTCTATAGCAGGGAGTTAATTAGGCTGAAAATGGGATGTGTCTGCGCTTCATCGAGCATTGGGAGTCTGGGGTGAACACTCTCAAGTGGGTTCTGACTGTAACAGCTCACCAGCACCCACACCCCCTGACCACACTGTATCCCACAGGCTCTGACCAGACAAAACAAACCTCCATTGAACAGGGTTACTGTGTGTGCTGATGACTAGATACAACTTTATAATCTCTGCATTGGTCATGCGACACCTATCATCTGGTTCATGGCTTGAATGTAACAGTGTTTCTGTACACAGTAAAATGTCCAGTGCTAATTCAACTCTCACAGTGTTAATTCAACTATTAACATATACCATTTGGTCCCACTCTGGAATCTAGGACCAAATGTTATCTGTTAAGAGTTGAATTAACACTGGACATTTTACTATGCCGTTGGATTCCATCTTGAATGACTACAAAGACGCACAGTGTGTCTGTTGTCATGAGTAATTGTCCCCCGTAATTAATCTCTTATGGTGCGCTACAAAAAAATAATGAAATTAATTAAGGAAATTTAAATCTAAATGACACTGAACCGTACTGAGGAAATAAGATATCCATCACAGCGAAATTGGCTGGAAATAAAGCAGGAAATGAAGTGTCATGGAAGCTTGCGGTCAAAATTTCCACTGCTTTCTCCTCTGTTCCAGGTGTGCCGCTGCTTCAAAAAGGAATAATTGCAGCAGGGCACTTGTTGCCAGGAGAGACAGGGCAGGCAAGAGCCCACTGGCTCCTCTGAATCTCCAGCGGCAGTACAAACAACAAGGACCAAATGCAAAAAAAACCACCTGACTTTTTATTAAAAATAGACTTGCGGGTACTTTCTCGGCTTTCATGCCCGCATCTTAATATGCATCTCTTTATTTACCGCTCGTGGTTTTATCTCTCCAATATTGCAATGCATAATTCATGCAGTTTTGTCTTAGGCTTTTAAAAAAGAAAGTTTGAATTTGAGAGATTTACCGCACCAACAGACTAAGCATTATGCAATTTGAACCTTTTCCCTTGGCACGTATGTTCCTGCTCATTTACATTACTGTATGTCAGCTGGCAGCCCGGGCTAGCCAGTAGGAGCTGTGCTTCTAACCAGAAGTTAGCCGTTGTGCCCGTGCGCAAGATACTTAACCTGAATTTCGTCAGTAAATGTCCAACTGTATAAACTGATACATTACGAACAGCATGTAAAAAAAACCCCCTGAAAACTATTGTAAGGAAGTTCCCCCTGGATAAAGACATCTAATAATATGATAAATAATGCAGGGTGATGTCTGCAGTATGCCTGTTTATGTATTTACAGTGTATGTGGAATGTCTGAGTATCCATAGAACGGCTTTTTAATGTCTATAGAAAATGTACGTGTCTGCAGAGTGTCTGTGCCTCTGTGCCGACAGAACTCCACTGCAGAATTCTGGAGAGGGGGTCTATGTATGGTGGAGAGACACAAATCATTTGGCAAAACACCCCGTATTTACAAAAACAAACGCAATAATGGATTTGGTCGAAACGTAGCTGTCATACAAAACATTAATGAGGTGGAGTTCTGGGACTGTTTTATTATTCTACTGATGCAGATTCCTGTTTAAAAAAAGATGTTGGTGCTAATGTGCCGTATGTGCAGTATAATGAAAAGACAACACTCCCTTGTGTGTTAATTAGTGCAGCGTCCTGTTGCGTGCGCCGCGTGGTGTCGTAACGAGCTATCCCACTGCTCTCTCTCTCTCTCTATCTGGAAGAGGTGGGAGGAGTACTCCATGCTAACGGAATTAGTTACAGTCCCACCCTGGCACTCTCTCTCTCTCTCTCTCTCTCTCTCTCTGTCTCAGGATTTCCTATGCTAGACTGGAATAAAATTAAAAGTAGATCAGTAGTCTTTCTCCCTTTCTGTGGACGGTATCCCACAGTGGTAAGGGAGCATGGCTCCAACCAAAGGTTAAACTAAACTTCAGATGAAGAACAGGCACTGTACCCTTGATCTATCTCACATAACCAGAAGGAAAGGCATACTGTATGCTCATACACACACACAGACAAGCAGAAAAGCAGTTGGACGGATAGGTCCTTTAGACAGATATTATTTTAAAAGTAGACCTTATTGAGAAGTCAATATGTAGTATCTAACAAATTTAGATTTAGAAAAATATAGTTAGTTCTGAGTTGAGTGCTCATCCAGTCGGAACATTTCCAAGAAAAATAGCGTTTTATTTCATTTAAATTATTCATTCTTATAGATAATGCATTAAATATTCTCTCAATGCTCTTTGATCCTAAATCTTTTTTTTAAAAATATTAGCAAAAAATTCTTAAGTCAGAAAATATAGCTAGATATATACATACTTGAGAAACCCACATTAAATCATATGAATTTTTAACTTAATTTTATTTAATTTTATTTTTGGTATCATTTTTAGATTTAAAAAAAAATCATTTGAAAAAATAGTGTCTGTGGAAGTAGACTGATTGTGATAACTTCCTTGGCTTGCATTTTTTCATGGCTCTCCAGCATTCTGAGTGACTGCAGTTCCACATGGAAACCCAGGCCTGGGCCTCCTGTTTCTCCCAGAAACCCAGTCACCTCCAAAACAGTGCATTGAGACTGAATGCTATACTGTATTTTGGGGACGCATTATTGTGGCAGTTCTTCTTTCCTCAGTAGCCCAATGAGAGACACTTATGAAACAGTAGGAAGATGGATGTCTGTGACAGTGGCCATACAGGCTTTTTGTCATTTAGAGATGCTTGCGTCAACTCTCCAGAGTGAATGGGCAAGAACAGAACAACCTAATCAATGAAAATGAGCGGTTCATATTCAGCTGACAGTAGAGACTTCATAAATTGCTCTCAGCAATAAAATCTGGAAAGTCAATGTGCCAAATATGTGGGAAAATATGTGCCTTCATGCAGATCCTGTATAATGGAGATGTAGCCCATGAGCTACGTCTCCATTATACATAAGCAGAGCGCTGGTCCCTGCTGTGTGTTTTACAAGGCCATGCACTGGTACTGCACCACTAGGGGGCACTGTGGTAGGTGACAGCCTGCATGACCTGAGGAATGGAGTAATCGTCTTGAGACATCTTGATTTTGCCACATGATGGTAATCTGAGACACTGATACTTATTGGAAAATTTCATTTTAACTATAACATGGTGCTTTGCCTTACACAACTGAAATACTGCCTTCCCCTGGAAAATTGGACCATAATTTTCATCATGAAGCTGCCGTTCTGTGATAATAACAAAATCATTTGATACATTAAAATGGAACTACTTGCGAAAATTGCAAAAAGCTATCTTTAAACAAAAGTGTATAACACACGTTACGATGTAGGCAACTGATCCTGCCAAATTCCCTAAGGTGTGATATGTTGTATTTTTCCTATAACCAAATTGGCAAGTGCTTCATGAGTCAAGCCCATAAGAAGGACCATCGTCACCCAGTGATATAATGTTCAAGAAGACTGATTCTCCAGTAGAAACAGCAGAAAAGCAAAAAAGAAAGATATAGGACTGTAGAAGAAGTTGGGAGACAGCAAATATGAAGGCCAAAAAGTATCAATGTACAAACGCATGCTTGATATAGGCAGATGATCAGGCGCTTGTGAAGCAAGACTGGATTGATTGAAAATTAAGTAAATGAATCAATCAATAAAGTCCAATGCGATGTGTCATTCCATTTGATTTAATTGTTTATATGTTGGCTCTGAATGGTCCAGCATCACAGCCACATTATAAGGTGGTGATGCACATTTGGAACCAACTCCCTAATATGCAAACTTGAGAGGCAGGCCTACGTTGCCCCCGACTCCACTGCACAGCTGCAGACAGAAATAACTCTGCCGTAAGGAAAGACATTTGTGACAGGTACACTTGTTGTACACCTGGTACCTTCATAAAAAAACATATGCTCCCATGCGTTCTTGTCTTTAGTCTTTGGGAGCCTTTTGGGGTGTGGTGAAAAGTGTACCCTTTAAGAAGATCAGGCCTTGCCAGCATTCCCTCCTCCCTCCTGACAGCAGCCTTACAGATGAAATGAAGGGGGAAGCTTATTTTTGGGTGCCGACAACAGAAAAAGTATGTCAACGGACAGATGGGAATATTAAGTGGCTGAAAGGCACCCGAAATAGGTCCCGTTGGTGAACCACGCTTTGGAGTTTCATCAGTCACTGGTCTCCAGTTTAAAAATGTAAACCCAGAGATCCGGGAAATGACTTCTAGAGCCGAGTTTTTGAGGAAGTTGGAAAACAGGCTGCAGATGATGTAATCTCATGAAACCGGTGCGCCACGCTGTGGCACATCCTACCTTGGTTTTCTTCTTCCTCCCCCTCACACCGTGAATTCTGAAGTGGGCGGACTGCAGATTAATCACCGTGACAGCGGTGACGCCCGTCTTACCCTTTACCAATTAATTAAATTGCTCTATTGATAATCAACTAATCTGAGTCAATGAAAGAGCTGTTTGCGCTGTCATTTAGGGCTCAGAGACAACGCTTCTTCCAGCAGGAGGTAAGGAACGTCCAGCAGAGAGATGTGGATGTCGAGCATTTGAGGGGAAACAGGATCCCCTCAATACCTGCTTCAAGGCTTAATTAGGCATCAGTGATGATGCAGAGGTCCCCCGTAGCTGAGCAGTCTAACACCCCAATCTCTCCTTTCGTAAGCACAGACAAGCAGTGATCTATCACCTGCTACCCAGGGGAGGCGCCACTGATAGGGAGGTAATGCAGACAAGACTGATGAAATCATGCTGGGAAGGGAGATCATTTAGATTCTCTCTCTCTCTCTCTCTCTCTCTCTCATGCTCTCTCTCTCTCTCTCTCTCTCTCTCAGTAATAGGAGCGGAAATAGCTGTTCCTTGCTTAAAAAAGCCTTTTTTCTTGGATTGAATATCTCTGGGGCAGATGTACCGATGAAGCTGGCATACCAAAACAGTTATTTCCTGTCATAATCTATTCAGTCAGTCTTACAGTGCCTCTGATATCCTGTGGGTTTTTTTCTGCAAGTGCACTATCCATATAATCTCCTTTAAACATTAGCTACATTCCTCCTCATTCATAACGGCCAAAAAATGTAGAGCAAGCGAAAACGAGAGGACACAGAATCCTTGTCAAGGGAAAGTGTGAGCTCCATGTATTGTACCTCAGCAAACATGGGAACCAATACTGAACTGATTAAACTCTTTGATTCTGGTCCCAAGCTTACCAGTTTGGACTGGAAAATGTTTATGGCAGAGGAAACCTTGAATGAGTGAACTGGAAGAAACAGTCTTTTGGGCTGGCAAGTTTGTGCAAGCGAGAACGCACCAGAGAAATGCAAAATTTAAGAATAGGAGTGTATCAGCGGGAGTGCGCTTCACTGTGATTTTAATTAGATCAGTTTTTTTCTGTCACTTTACCTTGTTTGTGCAGCAAGCCAAGCTTTCCAAGAGGAATCTATTATCCCAGAGAAATAATAGTCATAAAAATTTGAAGGCGTGAGTCACGGCGTACTGAAGCTTGACATACTTAGCTTAACTACACATTTTGTTTTCAGCGTTCCTCAGTCTTGCTCGGCTTTTACATCCTGTTATCATATTTCTAGAACAATCAAATGACTCTTCACAGAATGGCATAATAATCAATTTGCCAGACACTTGACGTCACATTGCTACTAATGCTGCTTTATTTCACACATTGTCAAATGGGTCAATCAGATGGAAAATAAGCAGATGAAATTCATTACAAAGGGTACAGAATGGTGCCTATGAGGTCACACAAAATTACCTTGAGCTAATTCGTTTCTCTTGACCTGAATTAATTTCCATATAAATTTCCAGTTCAAATACGGAAAACAGTTCTTCTGGAGGAAAAAAAAATCCTCAATTTCGCTGTGGCGCCAATTACTCCATGTTCAGGGGACTAAAATGCTAAACGTGTTTACTTCTAATTCCCTCGACGGATCTAAACCCGGTAAGCCACGCGTTTACCCATGCATTGTCTTACAGGGAATTACAATTTTAACGAATCGGTAAGCAGCGAGACGCACTGGGCACGGAATCTGCGGCGATCTTCAAGCGCGACTCACGAGGCTGCTGGCGTCACAATAGCGCTGGGAGAAAGTTAATGGCTCTGAAATAAACTCCACATGGTAGAATGGGAGGGACTGATTCTTCCTCTGTTAAAATTTTATAGTGAAATATATTTCAAACAGTCATCCTACTCCAACAGTTTTCTCCACAGTACAGACTGCCATCAGATAATCAGTCCACCTTTTGTGGCCTTTTATTGGTAAAGTGTTTGTCCAACAATATCCAGAAAGTGACAAGAGGATTCCATATTATATCCATAAGTCCAGCTGTACAAACATACAGAAATGTACACAGTTTAGTACAACACAGCCTCTTCCACTGATGCCCTTTCACCACAGTCAGGTTTTGCACCTTGTGTTTCCAATCATACTTCCACAGTGCAATAAAAGCCCCTTTGTTTTTTGATAGACCCTTCAGGAGTCTGAATCAAGCATTTGCCAATATATACGCCAGTCTGGGAGGTGATGCTATGGAGTCTGTGTCTTCATGGTGCCTGACTCCTTCATACCGTTGCATGACTGATAGCTGATGAAATGGACCACACTAATCTATTTGGCTGTCATTAACAGCTAAGGTTAGGTGTGACTGCTGTATTGGAGTAAGTGTTGTGTGAATTAATGCCATCTTTGCACTGAAGCATGATTTTCCAGCTTCCACAGACTCCTCTGAAGCTATTTTTTTTGCCTGGTTTAGCTTTCACATAAATTGTGCTTCTGTATTGTGCTGACACAATAACAATTACTCAAAAGCTGTCCCCCTCTGTCACTGCACGTAATTAACAGACATACACATGGCCATATCGCCGCCTGTTTTCCATTGGGTGCAGGACAAAGTGACGGTACAGCTAGAAAAACTATAAACATGATTCAACTGAACATTCCTCCACCAAAGTACAGTAGCATTAAATATTTTATGATTAAGATATTACAGGCAGGAGAGTGTTTGCATTCAGAGGCGTGATTCTCTTGTACACCCATACATTTTTACACCCGCACGAGCGGGAAACTTTCTCCATCAACCCTGCAAGATTAAAGCGCTTCCAACCATGACGGATGGCCAGAAACTTTCCATTGGCATAAATGCTCTCGTTAGCGCTTTCCTTCTCCAGTTGATTACTGCAACGTCTCATAAACAACTTGCCGAGGAAAAGAAAACTGTTTCCTGCTAGCCAGGTTCTTGTCATTAAAAAAAAGAGTTGGAGTTTAAAATTATGCTGCTCTGGACTAATTAACTTGTATTTTCTGTGTTTGTAGTCCAGACAGTATGTGTGGGTTTATTGTGCATGTTGTTTAACCTCTTAAAGTTCATGGCCATGAAATCAAATGCCGGCGTCTAAAAATACCATTCTCTTAAATTATTGTTTTATTGGTCACTGATTCAATGTTCAGTACTATAACACAGACACCGATGTAAAGCTTAGACTCTTGCATTTTGATGCAACTGTTATTGTAGAGAGCACTGCCTGCTCTCGTGTGTGTGTGTGTGTGTGTGTGGGTGTGGCTGGAACATTACTGCTTTGTTCAATCCACTCCAAACTTTTATCCTGATATTCTATACATCCTAGGGTATGATTGGAAAAATAAATCTTATTCTGTCCAGTATCAGAAGTACACATAATCACTACAGAATAAAAAAAACATACAAAACAATTTTTTTTGATTTCTTTGTTGTTTTTCAGAATAAATATGTCCCTACTTAAGACAGGTGAGGATTCTTACAAAAAGCCCTGGGCTTTAAAATGCGTTTAAGGAGTTATTAAGCTATTAATACCATAAATGAATAACTTACATTTAACAGATATGAAGTCCACACATTCACTCTGTACAAGTTATGTACAACTGGAAAAAGGAAGAACAATTAAAATTTGGTATGTGTAGAGTCATGGCATCACCGCTTTTTGACACACCATTCTGGCATTCATGGCAAAGCTGTACTGCCACACTATGGATAAGGTTCAGTCATGACACTGGAGGAAGGCCAGTGACAGCGCCAGGAGGGCATGTACAGCATCATACAAAATTGACACACGTCACTGCTAATTGCGCCTCATAAACTTGTGCTTTCGCTGTTTAATCTTCCTGTTCTCTGATACAGTGTCTGCGAGGTTAAATGGACCTGTGCCATGGATTTTTGAATCGTCATGTTTCTGCCGAACCCACATGAGCTGCCGCTGTGTTCCAGTAAGAACCCTAGAGGACATTGACATTACTTTGACACTTCCTCCAGGGAACGAAATGTCCGAGGTGTCTTATTGACCACAGATGCTCCGTTTCTAGAATGTCTGGAAATGAAAGCTAGAGTTTATGAGATCCTGCAATCTGACTGTTTCTAGCAGGTTTCTCCTAGAACCTTTGTTCAGAGTCAGTGGTTCAGTTGGCGTGCGCCTTCATATTAGAATCCCAACCATGCAAGTTCATGATTTATCATAAGAAATGCCTGGCTGCTCTTGTATTAGAAAAGCAGATTTTTGGAAGCTGGGCATAGTTATCCCACATCAATGTGTCTTAGTCTCGGCCTGATATCATAAGGTTATGAGCTGGTCAAATTTCACATAATGACAGGACAGGAAAATTTCAACCTTACCCAAATTTGACCAGAGGTAACATATATTATACATACATTATCTTCTATTTATACAGCTATCTGTATTTTCTAAAGAATAAAATATGAATTGCCTTGCTCAAGGGCACCAGTTCACATCTACGATCTTAACCTGTGGCTTTCTAGTCTCAAGTTAATTTCTCTGTCTGCAATAATCCGAAATGTATGCAAATAACAATGATTAAAATAGGGGTAAAAATAAACTCTCTCTCAGGAGCTGAAATTTATTCCTGAATGTCAGAGAAAAAGAGTTCTTCATTTCCTCCCTGTGAATTTGGCTGAAGTTGCAGAGGGAGCAGCAATCTGATTTGCAGTAAAATGAGCAGCAGGGAGATCATCATGTTTAGTTGATAGGGCGCTGTTTTCAAATCAGCGAACTGATTAATGCATTTTTTTCGCTTTACTTCCCCCGCAGTCACACTTCATCTGGGGTTCCTGAGCCAGCAATGTTAGACTGGTGGCAGTACCCAGATTGCAGGGATCACACTAGGCTTGTCGCGGTGTTACTATTTTGACATCGGTGTTACTTCCATCTAAATCACCTTTAATACCAGTGTTACTGGTATCAAACTTCCCTTTAAATTGATTGTTCATTTTCCTTGATTAACAAGTATGCCACTGCCAATAATATGAATAATCCATTGGCAGGTAAACACACAGCCTCTTTCTTCACATTATGTTGGGGAGATTAAAGAATAAATTCAATTTTGACAAAAAAACTGATTAATCATTAATTGCACAATATACACAACCCTGTTGACTACTGCAGTAGCTTTCAACACAACCTGCAATAAAGGCTGACAATACATTCACTTCAAGATTGTTTATATGAGATAATCTGCACATTGCCAGTCTTTGCTATGAATATTCTTCGAGTGTAAGTGCAGTGAACAAAGAAAAGGCCACTAGACCCACATGTAGGTTATCCACATTTTGTTGATAAAATGTGTACAATTTTGCAATGCAAATAAAAATTATTTTATTACTTGCTTAATAGCCTAATTGAGGTGAACTGGCTATATCAGATGGTACTGAGTATTATTGGTATTTTGGTTTTTTATTACACTTTGATAGTTATAATCAAGCTCTGCATTAATGAAACTGAAAGTGTTTTATAATCCAACAACTAATAGTTGATTCAAAGCCCCACATGAATAAATCGCAATGCTCTGTTGATAAATGGAAACAGAAGCAGTTTTTGTCCGTGAGATGGAAATTTATCACAAGACACTGCTGAAATACAGAACTCCATTGCATGAGACAAGAGACAGAGGCTTCACCTTTAGCAGTGGTGACCTGTAAATCTGCAGGTTTGATTCCCACACAGGGCCCAACTGCTGTACCCTTGAGCAGGGTACTTAAGCATAAGCGCTTCACTAATTACCTCAACCTAAATGGCATCAACCTGTGCAAATGGATAATGTACAAATGCAAACTGTGAAAATTGCCCTGGTAAAAAGGTATTGCATGATGCAGTTCTGTAAATACCTTCACAGCATTAATGCGTGCCAGCATATCCCACTCAACAAAAACAGTTCTTTTGATATCACAGCCTTCTGTAGAGTGATTCTCTCAGCAACCTTTTCATAATAAAGAAACACACATGTAAGGCATACAGAACTACAAAAGGATGAAGGCAGTTTCTGTTGTTCTGCAAATGACTATTTTTTTTCTTTTCAGAAAATTTCCTCAGTGTGAAATCTTTTAATTTTCCCCTTAGCCTCTACCTGTAGTCACGTGATCTGAAGTGGGCACCAGTGAGCAGTGGTTCTCTCTCTGTACCCTGGGGAAAATAGCAAACCAGAGGAATGATAGAACTCGGTTGGATCAAATCAATCCGTGCTGGTGGAAGGCTTTTTGTGCCCATTGGTTCAGGTGCAGTGCTCAGGAATACCTATTAGATCACAGGAATAGTTTCTTTTGTCACTTCTGCATTAGGAATCTGGGTTCTTCAAGGAACAGCACGTATATTAAAGTTTCCATTTCCCCGCGACTCGGAACGCCGACACACATTCTACACACATTTTATTTGCCCAGCGAATGGGATCAAGCGGCGATGGCGTCCGCGACAACGTAGCTCGCGGCGGCCCTCGCGCGCTCCCGGCCGCGCTCGGTCAGAAACATGAAACGGGGTCGACTGACAGCACGCTAACCAGAATCCTTCGACTTGTTCAGGAGCAGAACGTTTCAAATGAAACGAGACTGTCGAGGGGGGTGAGAGAGAGAGAAGAAACCCTCTTTTGTTTGCTCATTTTGATGCGTCCCTTTCCTTGCCTCCTCGCGGCTCTCGGCGCGATCAGACGAACGCGCGGACGGAGTGGATCGCCCTCCGACAAGCACTTTCAGGATTGCTCCTCAGATTACAGAGGGCCCCGTAATTGCTTCATGGAGTCGGGAGAGATGCGTGGCTGGAGCCGCCGAGGTTGTTGGGACGTTTGTAGACAGAAAAAAAAAAAAGCTTTCAGTTCTGTGATTATTGCTTCCCCAGGTCTAGGTTACTGATTCTCAAAGCATTATATTCAACTTTTGATCTTTTATCTTTTATATACTGGCCACTGCTGAGTGACTGTGTAGTGACTCATAAAACTAATTTCCAGTAATTTCGTGTTCTCTAGAATTGTTTTATTTGGATATATAGATGAGCCCAATATTCACTTGTATCAGAGTGATGGCAAGAGCAAAATGTGAAGGTTAAAAGGAACTACCCAAGATCCAAAGCACCCCCCATCACCTGTGAAACATGGTAGCGAAGGTGTTATTGTTTGGGCATGCATGTTTGCCACAGGTCCTGGCTCACTTGTCTTCCATGATGACGTAACTGCTGATAGCAACAGCAGAATGAATTCTGAAGTGAACAGAAGCATCTCCTCTGCTCAAGTTCAAGCAAATGGCTCTAAACTCATTGGACAGCGCACCGTCCTACAGCAAGATATCAAGATGATCCCAAGCTTACTGCTAAAGCAATAAAGGAGTTTTTTTCAAAGCAAAAAACGAATTCTTGACTAGCCAAGTTATTCACCGGATCTGAATCCAATTGAATCCACAAGTGAATTGTTCTATTACAAATCTAAAATATTGGAGTACAGTGCCAAATCAAGAAAAAAATGTCTTTGTCAAAAATATTATGGAGCTCACTGTAAATAGCCTCAAATTAAAGCTGGCAATCTGCACTTTAACCTTGCATTCATTGTTTTGTTTCAAATGCAGTGTGCTGGAGTTCAGAGCCAAACAAAAGTTGTATCACTGTCTAAAATATGTGCAAACTGCACTGTATGCGCTTATGTGTGTGCGCGCGCGTGTGTGTGTGTGTGTTTGTCTTCCTTCTTCCTCCTCTACCCTCAACACACTGTGCATGATTCATGACCTGTCATGGCTCTTCAGACTGGGTTTAGCATGAGGCTGCCTTGGCTTGGCGGCCACTGTCTCCGGTTACATTTTGTACTTCTTCATGCGTGTTGGAGCGGGCCCCGGTGTCTCTGATCTTCCCTCTGTCTTGTATCTCATCCATCCGTTTAGCGGTAACTCAAAGACTCTTCTTACTGGGTTTATCGGCTTTGGAGTTTTTCATTTTTTTGCAGGAGTGTCTGTTCTTCACAGATTGAGGGTTATGACCCCCTTGAGCGAGATGTTTGATCAGCTGTTTGGTGTGTCTAGGTTACCACGTAACTCTCTGGCAAAACAGCCGCCAGTGTTAAGAACTGAAATTTCTGCTGAAGAATTTCATATTGGCGAGCTGCGACTATGTTGTGCAGCGCAAAACAAGCAGATGGTTTTGGAGATGGGATTGCAACTGCTAAGCTTGCAGGGACGTCAAAGGCTACATGTTCAGACCTTGCTTTTTTCCACTGGCTAAATGGATATTCAATATACAGCACTTGGCCAAGCTTATTCATGTCTACTGTCCAAAAAAATGTCAAAATAGCCATGACAACTAAAGACACAGAAGCTAAATAAAAGGATAACGATATTCCTCTGATTTCTCTTTTGCTCTGTATTTAATCAGTGGTTTTAATCAGGCTTTTATACAGCATGTTACTTTGTCAGAAGAGTAGAATACATCATGCCTTTTTTTACTGGTTTTACTCTTCACTGATGGACTCCGTATATCATTCCTTTGGTTACTTTACTCCGTGTTTATATGATCTTTGTGGCTGGGTCATATGTGCAAGCTAATTGCGGAGAAGCGTAGAGTGTGGGAGACGGCAAAGGAACTAACCGCACAAGGAACTGCATCAGCGTACAGTGCATCCTGTACCCAGAGCAGCCAAGCATTGTGGGAGGCCGGCTGAGATTCACGTCACATCCAACGCACATAGGTTGTACAAGCAGCGAGTGCACCGTGCACTTCAACTCCCGTTCTTAATTGAGTGCGCTGGCCTGACATTTTGTTTTGAGTCGACCGACGTATCTGCCGCTCAGATAATAATTTGCGGTGGCCACAACAAACTTGATAGGGTGACAACCGTGATCTGTGAAAAATCATTTTCATTGTAATCAGCTTAGCTTCTCCTCATCTTTAGAGCTGCAAACTTTCTCTGTGCATAAGCAGCTTTCTATTCTCTTTACCCTTGTTTATCCCCCCCCTCCTTTTCCTCTGCCAAAATCATTTTTCTTATCAGCATTTGCAGGCTTCCTGTCGGTGGGAGGGGCGAGGTTTGACAGGATACCCTTGCCTGGTGATTTTCATATTCATGTGAATAATGCTTCTAATTTGCATGTAATATAGCTGCTGTGAATCTATTGTGAGCTTTCAGCTTTGTTCAATGTGTTACAATGCCTGCTTATTCCTGTGGTTGCACCCTCGATGTTGGACTACACATGCTCTCACTGTGGGAGGTTTAGTATAAGGACCTCAGATCATTCTACCATTCTTTTTGATAAAAAAAACTCACTCCTTGCTTTCTCATATGGCTAATGTACATTTTTCACCGGTCACCAATTGCCTTCCTCTTTCCAGCTTGTTCTAATGCAGCTATGCTTAACTATGGAATTATAAAATAATTGTCCTGTTTTGTGTTGTAAACGACAGTCTGATCTACTCCATCCTGATCTAGTTACCTTTCCCAGGGATGGTTTACTCAAAATAAGGAACGCTGATATTACCACTGATACCATTGTTCACTATTGCTACTATATTCAAATATATTTGTATCATCTAAAGTTTTAGTATAATTGAGTCTATATAGCCTTCTATAATCCTGCCTGCAACCTCTAGGGTATTACCTAGAACAAGCAAGAACACATCTTTCATGCAAGTCCCTGCCTCCTAATGCTGGATATCCACTGGTTTGAACAGATCTTAACTTTTTATTGATTACTTTTATGGCATTACAAGATCCAGCCCCTGAGTACATCTCAGGTTGCAGGCTCGGTATCTACTATAATGGGTCTCAGGCCATCAGATAAAGGGTTTCTTTGCACCCCTGTGACTGATTTAAAGATGCATGGCACCTTGTATTGTCTGTCTATGCCCCTGAGGAATGTACTGCTGGAAATCAGGGCTACTTGTAGGCCTTTTATTTCTGCTATCTTTTTGGTCTAGTGCATTTTCCTGTTTTTAATGGTTTCTAATGTCTTGCTTATATGTGTGTCTGTTCTTTGTTATTTATTATAATTTTTTAAAACATATTTATCCTATGGCATTTGGGAAGCCCTTCCATTAAAGGACTGAACAAATAAATTAAACATGACAATGATGGTGATAACAACTACAATAATGCTTCTTCTTATTATTATTATTATTACTGAATTGCAGTATTGGTCCTCGCCATGTAGTTTGATCAGAACTGAGGTATGGATTTGACTTTTTGTTTCAGGTGCATTCACTGATCAGTGGATCCTTGAAACACAATGAGATAACATAACCATTCAAGAGCTGTGCTCTTTTATCTGAAGGAGATTCTTCAGATAATCATCATGGACTCCGACCAGAAACACATTGGTGATACACTGATATCAAATGTGTAAAGAACCCCTCACTGCTCCTGTAGTTTTCTGCAGTACAATGAC
This sequence comes from Anguilla anguilla, assembly GCF_013347855.1. Taxonomy (NCBI): domain Eukaryota; kingdom Metazoa; phylum Chordata; class Actinopteri; order Anguilliformes; family Anguillidae; genus Anguilla; species Anguilla anguilla. Next base: position 30,523,261 of record NC_049208.1, on the reverse strand, counting down.
GTCACCTAGATTGAAACGGTTGCAGATTTATATAACATTAGAATTGAAGGTTTCCCTTGTATATATTCATGGTATACACCATTCATATTCACAGGCTGTTTGCATTCTAATGATGAAAACTGAAATTAACGATTGAGATATGCACAAAATTTGCAAGCACGTGGAAAAATAAGCAATTGATCACCCAGCTCTTGATAAAAAATGTATTTAAAATAGGATTTTTTTCTGATATCACTATTTTCTCCTCCCTATCTGCCCTGAAGCAAGATTACTGGCAGTTGCCTAATGGTGTAAAATTGGATTTAATGCTGACATAATCAATTTGCCCTGAAATTAATGTGGGGAAACTCTACTCCTCTGAGATGTTTGTCACTAATGTGCATGTTAAAGCCATGCTCTGACTGCTTATAATTCGCCACACTGTAGACGACATCATCAAAAAAGGAAGTCAAGCCATTTCACTATAAGTGATTTTACCATCCCGATATTTCATTCCGTAACTATATGTGGTTACATTTTTCTACATATACAGTATATATATATATAGAATGGGCCTCTTGTTTTCTGATGAGTGGCTGTAGCTAAATATCTATTAGTACTATGCCTAATTGTATACTGAAATGAATTTACATATTTCAGGAAGGAGTCTTTTAAAGTAATGCAAATTTTATTATTAAAAAAATTAGTTATTGTAAGCCATTGACATCTATCAATGCCCACTCAGGATTGTTCCCTAGACTTTACATTCTCATGCTGTCTTTTATGTGTTTGACAAGGACAGTACTCTGTGTTTAAACATCCCTGGTGACATTTGATGTGTTGTTCCAAAGTTAGTGAGCTGCCCAGCTTAGGGCTGTGTTTGCAAATTCTCCTCAGCTGTTTTAAAGTACACTTTTGAAGAGCGGCGCACATTTGGCTGCTTAAAAATCTAAAACAACAATAAAACACTGTGCTATGCTGATATTCACAAAACCTTTAGGTTTGTACTTAAAGTCACATATACTGACATTAATGTCACCACTTGGAGGCAAAAAAACGTAAAAAACCATGAGATGTAAATGACATTGAACAGGATGACAATACATTGCAGGACACACATGCGTACTCATACCCTTTTGGGAGATTTTAAGAGACCCAAATTATTAAGACCTAGCAACATGTACCACCTAATCTATGCTGACATGCAAAATTTGAACTTTTAACATTGACAGAACTATTAATGTATGTGCAGAGTTTTCATTCATAACATATAGAATCAGGAAACTGCAGTACGTGTGTGTGTGTGTGTGTGTGTGAGAGAGAGAGAGAGAGAGAGAGAGAGAGAGAGAAAATAATATTATAATATTTATCACAAAATCAGAAATCTGACATTAATGTTGCCACAGAAGATTTAGCTGTCAATTCCATGCTGGCCTGAATACATAACAAAATGGTTTTAAAAAAAAAACTTCCATCTTTCCATGAAAGAGAGCAATGTCTGCACTTGCAGGAAGTGAAAAGATATCCTGTGATTCTCAGTAATGGGGTAAGGCACTTTAATTACATCCTGCTACAAGCGATTACTCTCCACGCGGCTCCCTCTGAGCGCGAGGCTGCCAGGGCTCCCTTCCTGATCCGAATGCACACCAGCGTCAGACAGCGCAGCGGGGCCGGCGCGCTGTGCATGAGCGTGTTTATGAGTTCGGGGAAGAGTCAGGAGTCTAAGAGCTCTCTGCAGGGGTCGGGCTATTCGCCGTCAGAGAAGAACCCCGCTATTGATTTCCTTTATTTGGCCGGCGAATACGACTCAGTGTTCATTTGCAGTGACAGTCCAGGAAAGCAAAGGGGGGAACGGGATGAAAGGGATTGCGTTGCATGTCGGCTTTGAGAGGGTGGCCAAATTGGAAAAGGCGGGTAATGGAATTTGACCGGGACACCGGGGTTAGCACCAGTACACTTGAAGGAATATGCCGACGCACGCGTATCCTCAGCTCGTATCCAAAAATGACAGGATCTGTGAAGTCTCCATGAGAGTAATAATCTGGGAGTGGAGCATGGAACACAAGCTTCCTTTCAGCCACAGCAAACACAATGGCATTGTTCTTTAGCAAACAGCCAGTCACCACTACCTCAGTTATGCCACAGATGTGATATGCATTTTATACAGGCTATAGCATTTTTGTTTCTGTTTAATTTACAGATTTCAGGCTACCTCCCTGTAATTTGTGCCATGTGCACTTAAAAAAAAATTATCAGTATGTACTGTGATTGGTATTACATCAGATAATTAGCATAATTTAACTTAAATAAATCAATTTGCAGCCCATTGTAGTGGATTTAAAGAAATCAATTTTTAAAAAAATTAGTTTTCAATTGACAGCCTTAATATAGATTGGTATTCCAAAGGGTGAAGGTATTATTGCAAAGATTCATAAAAATAGTGATGCTGTTCATCTGCTTAAGGATGCATATAACCGTTCTGTCAGACTGCCACCTCTCATAGCTCAATTATGCCTATAGTTTTAGCCAGTAGAGACAAAAAATCTCAGCATTAAGTGTAATGCTTTGCATAAACATAATTTAAAACTAGCAGACAACAAAAACAACATTCGTTTTCAATAAACAAGCACATCGTCAGCATGACTAATATACATTTTTTTAAAATCTCTGAGCCAAACTGGGCCTTTCTGTTGCTTACAGTTCAAATGGTCCACAAGTGCTCTTAGCTAGGCTATTCTGAATAATAGTAATAATAGCAGACAATTGCCTTTTTCAAATAGTTTTAAAATATTATTTTCCAGAATAGGTCTTCCTGGTGTTAAGTAAAACAGTGAGTTTGTATGGTACTACTGTTTTACCGAGCTAGCAGTTGGTCTGCCTTGTCCACATAAAAACTTGGGGGATTCTCTTATCTTTGTGTACATTAGAGGAAAGGGTAATATATTTTTATTAAAGGATTTCTTGTCAAAGTCAATTTTAAGTACTCTTCATTTCAGTTCAGTTCAATTGTATTTATATATAGAGATACCGTCACATGAAAAATGAACAAAATAATATGAAAATAAGAAATATGAAAAAATAAAGCAAAACTGAGCCTGAACCCCCAAAAATCTATCAAATCAGGTAAAAAAAACAACAACAACACTCAGACAGTGGGGATAACCCCCTGGGGGGGGAGAAACCTCAGGTAGGAACCTGGATAATGATGGGGAGCCCATCCTCCACTGGCTGACCGGGTGCCAATAGTCAAAGCTAAATGGTAGTATATAAGGCAATGGAGAATCTATAGGAGCAAACAGACAGGCAGGTTACAGCCTGAAGTGTAAACTACAGGGTCCATTAGATCTGCCGGTCACTCCCTTCTTTTCCACGTGGCATCTTAATTCCAATACAGTCTTCCGGCTGCACATATTTAAACATTACAAATCCCCCTATTCTTTGCTCAGTGTATAAAAAGCACATTGTCTTCTTGTTTTGACTGTTGAAAACACCCAGAAGAATTCAGCCAAATGGTTACCATGTCATCTCACGACATGGGTGAAAGCAAATTACCTCCTACATAATAATCTTATAATAATTTTACCCTTAAATTCATTATAATGAGGGCCATTCACTGGAAGATTACATGGAGCAATGGTCAAGTGATTGGCATCCCATAGGCGAAGCTTTATTAAAAGAAAAAAGAAATCAAGACCTACCATTTACTTAAATGAAACAAAAGTCATCCTCTCGCCATATGAGGTCTGCCGGTTTCATAATTCTTGTCATTGCTATAGCATTGACAATTTTTGCCCCCCAACCCCCCCCCCCCTCCTCAATTATAATTGGTGTGCATTAGAGCTTGTTCTTTCTTGTGCAGTAACAGCGCTGCTATATTTTGGCACAGAAGCGTAATTTCGCCATTAGACAGCACTCCAGGATATTTATCATCATTTGTCATCATTCCGTGTCTGTGGGTGCACATTCTGAGCGTGCAGCAGAGCACTGACGGGGAAAATGAGCAAAACAGAGCTCGCTGTAATTAACTGGGAATTTCCAGGTTGCAGAAGGCACATCTCATCCATGTCTTACTTTGCACAGAAAAGATTTGCTTCAGACAGCAACAGCTTACCAGAAGCGAACAGCTCATACCAGGGCTTCAGAGCTGTCCACTTGGGCATACAGAGTCAGAAAGATAAAGATACATTTTCGGTTCGGGAGCAATGAGGAGGCGCTTCCACTTAATAAAATAAATCCTGCCGCAGCCGAGGGGCAGCCGACGCCCTATTTGAAATTCATTTCATTAGCATGTCGGTTCCGGGGCAAACTTTCCACAGATATATTGGCAACTGAAGTGAGCTTGTTTATTCAGAAAGCAGTGGCCTGTCTTATTTGCGCTATGGATATTTACGTTCATTACATAGGCAGCAGACAGCCCGTAAGCCACTGAGGTGTGTGTTACTGTCCACTATTCTCAGCAATAACTCCTGTCTCTCAAGACAAACTATAGCATCCATTTTAGGGGAGCCTGTGGTGCTGCAGCAGGACAGCGGCCTCCTCGCCCCTCTCCTCACGGGGGGGACGGGGGACAGGCGGGCCGCCCGGGCACGCAGGCGCTCAGAGGCATGGAACTGTGGGAAAGCCCCGTCCCGGGAGGATTGATGGTGTGGAGTCAGGCGAGACGCCGGCCCCGGAGATCGGCGCGGGCCGGTCGTGTCCCGACAGGCGTCTCCCCTGGGAGGGCCCCCACCTGCGCAGCCGGAACGCGGGGGCGCAGAGCCCACAAAAGCGCCGTGTAAACACACCTCCCTCCGGTGCGGGACGTTCAAAGCGCCTTTCAAGTCCGCTCACCTGCGCGGGCTCGCGGCCCCCGGTCTGAGCCCCGGCCCCGCCCCCAGCCCCCGCACGCACGCCAAAACCACATGAAACGAAATGCGGGCCCTACGACGCACCTCGCCCGAGCTCGGCGACTGGGGCTGCCGTGCGGAAAGAGAACCTTAAACCCAGAGAATCAAGCCAAGATCTCCCTAAAGCCCTCTGATTTGCTGCTACTTTTTATTTTTATTTAAGAGATGTTTTTTCTGCTGGCTGGTATTAGCATACTTCTACTTTACCTGGGGCAGACATGGAAAAAGCCCCAGCGCAGATCCGATGGGGGAGGGGAGGGCACGGTCTACTGTGAACAAGATTATATTACCATAACTTATGCGATATTGATCAGCGGGGCCAGGAAGTATGTCGGCTGGTGAGAATTTGGGGCCCGGTGCAGCTTGAGCCCTATACAGCACTGAGAGTTTGGCAGGGTTCCCTACAGAAATAACCACAATGACCACATGTCCACACAAGAAGGCCCCAAGGATTTTGTGTTTTTCCTCCTTCTTCTTCTTCCTGCCTGATTACATCATCATCAATGATCCAGGGCCACACAGAACACATCTCCTCATTGGAAATTTAGTTACTTTGAAACTATTTATGAAACATTGGGTAGCACTGCTTTGGAGTACAGCTTGTTTAATTTGTGTGAGGTAAGATAGCCAATATTGTTTCTTGTAATTTGGTGTAATTTTTATATGAATACTTTTAAGGGCAGGCCTAGATTTTGCCAGTTTGACTGAATGACTTATAGACAATGCTTTGTGTGTGTGAGTAACCAGGCATTTTTGTATGCTGAAAGTGTGCTTTTCATCAGATGGAGTTTACTCCATCAGTCCTTGCGTGCAGGAGTCAGTGCGTGTCTCATTAGCATTTCTGCTCTAGATACAAGGGGTCAGGACAGCGAACAAGCAGTCCTGGGATACTCTATGAAGGCTGCAATAATACATTCAGATCAGATCTATGATCTGCTCACTCATAACAAAATGTAGACTTCTAGTTTTCATTCGGCTACAACTGCAGCCAGACCCATGGGGCAAGTTGGAACTTGTGGCTGCCAAATGCATTTGGTGCATATTGTATCATCCCCTCTCTTTCAAAGCTTTCCTCAGTTTTTTGAACAGCTGAGCCATCGCTGAAAAATCTCTAAACGGACTTAGCTCATCTGTACCCGAGCAAAGCGCGTGTTTGCATTTACCTTTCTGTAACCAAGGTGAATCTAAAGAAGGTATGCTGCACTGTGTGGAAAATCGCCCCAGTTAAGTTAAGTTTTCCCAGGTAAATCGAGACAGAGAGTTTCTGTTTTTGTGTCCCCATGTGTTTTCTCCACATGTTCGCTTTCAGCTGGGGAGCGAGTCACTGTCTACTGACATCATCGCAAGTTGACAGGGTGTATCTGCGGCACAGCACTAAATCTCTTAGCTCAGAAAAGCTCAGGAAACTATTTCTCAAATCGCCCTGATGTCCTGTCAGGCAGTGCTCCTACGTTTCCAGTGCTGATAAGAGTTCAAACTATTCCGAGCGGTCTCCCATGTGGGATTCTTGCCCTAATTCGGATACAAACTGGGACTTCAAAATGTTGCCTTTAAGTCCTTTTGCACAATATCAGTTTTAAAATTGATAGTAACTGTGGAATTGTTTAAACCTCTGGCCACTGTTTCTATTACAAAGGCTGAGTGTGATTTTGTGGTAGAAGCAGTGTGCTTTGTGTATTCATTTTCACCGACTACCTAAGGTAAACATTCAACTAGCCTGAAGTCCTACAAGAAAATGTTTAGCCGTTGTTCTTTGACATTCGGTGATTAATAAAGAGTAATCAAACAGTACATCTTTTGAGCCAAGAAAAATGAATCAGTGATGTAAGGTGCAGAACGTTGCTGCTTATATCAACAGCAAAGCAAACACACTATACAATATGTCACCACCGGATAAAAGTGCCATTAAAGGCAGCTATGGTTGTTTTATGGGGAAATACACCTGCTACTACTCATTTAACTACAACCTTATTTGGACATTGACATTTGATTTAATATCCGTAAACAATCTAACTAACAATCAAACTAAATACAGGTGTGAAGCAACAAATGGTTACCAGTACATGGCCCTTAAAATAATCCCTAATAAATGCTTGGTGGATCCTAAACAGCACTTTCCAAGGGATAAGGTTTGTTTTTTTATATCATATTCTTACTGCCCTTTTATTTACTTAATTTGCAGGTGAAACATTGCATGCCGAGGTCTTGTTTAGGGAACGGCTCTCCTTTTGAACGCATATATAATATATGCAAAATGTCTGTCTGTTCTTCCAAGGTACATTACCACTCTGGCCAGTGATGTGTACCGATGTTTCCATTATAATCTGTAGGACTGAGAAGCTGCATCTCTCCCCACCAGGGCCCTTTTCACATTTCAAGTAGCTTTCATGGCATGACGTGCAGGATGCCTGTATTGGCAGACACGCAAGGCGGTGAGGATGAAGAATAACCCCGTTCACCTCCTCCATGCAGATATCTCTCTCTCTCTCTCTCTCTCTCTCTCTGCTGTCCTTCAGTCTCTCCCTCTCTCTCTCCCTGACTCTCCCTCTCTCTCTCCCTGACTCTTTCCCTCTCCCTCTCTCTCTCTCTCAGTCCGTAGGATGAGGTGTTGACCGGCAGCGGCTGCCGGTTTGACGAGGTCCTCCTGCGTGCTGTCACGCCCGCGGTTGAGCAGGTGGCGGGCGGCGCTCTGACAGCTCGCGGGGCCGGATGCGCTCCGGCTCTAATGACAGGAGCCGAGGCGGCGCGGCGCGGCGCATCCATCCTGACGGGCTTCCCGGGCTGCCGCGCGGCTGACGTCGGGGGGAGAGCACGGGTGACAGGCCTGCCTGGAACTGGCCTGACGCAACGCGTCCTCGGAGCCGCATCTCAGTCCTGTCCCGGTATTCATGAGAACATCACCCCTCACTTTCACTGTCACATTATTCCACTGGCCTGGCACGGAAGTGTCGATTGTCATAAAATTGATGACTTTTTTTTTTTGGTCAGTGTGTTCTTTAGTAGGACTATCAATCACAAGCAGGAGAAGCACAGGTGGGAATGAAGCCTGTAGATCCTATTCCTACTAGTAACAGCAGTAGTCAGAACTGAGATACACTAAAGTGGTGTATAAATATATATATACACACGCACACAGACAGACACACACACACACACACAGATACACACACACACCACATATGTCCTACTATTTTGGCCCTAAAATCCATTATAGGTATTTCACTGGATGAGGAAAAGGAAGCTAGAGAATGATGAGTAGCACAATGTATGACTAGACTGATACATGAAGAGTGTAATTATTGAGTACCTCCAGGGCAACAGGGGAGTAATCGACCCCACAGGGGAAATATGTGAAATGAACTAGTCTGGAAGCGTTTTTGGGAAGGACGGAGGGAGGGGGAGGGGTACTGGGACAGAAAAGGAGCAGTTTATAGAAAATTCTTCTGGTGGCAGACACCATGGTGATTGTAGCTAAATGTCAGCCAGCTCCAGCATGGCTGTGCCCATAAAAAAAGGTGTGGAGGCGAGCAAATGAAAGTCATACTCCATCAGCTCTTAACTTCCTCAGATTGTAAATAAGGCCCGGCGGGTGCCTCCAGCCGCGGCTAAGGGAGCGAGGCTGATCCTGTTATGAGCCTCGGCATCGCTGCAGAGACCTTTCGCTCGCTGAATGCCACCTCACACAAACCGCACCACTCAGGCTGGGGGATGCAATTACCTGTGCTCTCCGGAGTCTAGCAGGCATCACAGCTGACTGTGTGAGAAGTGCGTGTGTGTGTGTGGGTGTATGCATGTATGTGTGAGTGTGTGTGTGTGTGTGTATGCATGTGATAATGTATGCAATAGGATCCTGATGCCTCTTTACTCTGACAGCTACATAAAATTTAAGCAATGGTGATATATTGCTGAAAGGGTGACATCTTTTTCCAGGAAGTGACATCAGCACAGGGAGCACCTACATGGCAATCGTGCAAAACTCTGCTATGAGATTTTGTTCTGTGCTCTTACTGAAGGGCTTTCATGGGTATGGCATATAAGTCTTTGTGCCTCAAGACACTCATTCCCTGTTCATGAGTCAGTCTTTGTCACCCGATACTACCGTAATGCATGGGGAAATTTACTTGCTTTTCTGCAACTCTAATGGGAAAGCAGTCACAGCTTTCATGAAGAATGAAAGTGCCACAGAGTTTAATCTACAGAACAGAATCGTTTTGATGGAATGCTGTTTTCTTAGTGGATGTTCATTAAGGTGGGGGGTAGGAATGTGTATCGCCAGCGCAGTACCTCATTATTGTGTGGCAGGCTCTTAATTAATTTTCCAAGGGTGACCTCCAGCTAATTCAATTTCGTCAAACTCTTTTGAGACAGCTCCCACGGTTCCCGTGCCGAGCACCTTTACATATGTGCTGTAATTGGTTGTGAATCAAAAGGCCTAATCAATAAAGGAGCGGGGAAGTCATTTCCAATAAAGCCGTACATTACTCCCCCCTCCGCTCGACTGCGGTGCGCCTCATTTTCTTCAGAGAATCAGCCAAAGGTCATATTTTCAGATCACTGGTTCTTGGCGGTAAAGGCTCTTTCTGCCGCTGCCTCTCCTGCACAGTACACTTCAGACACAGAGAGGCAGAGATGTCCTAATGGAGATTTAATGAAGTTAACATGCTGTACTTTTGTTGTTCCTGCCATCTTTCTTCTCAACTCACTGAGCTGCTTTCATAACGCATGCACTACACATACACACGCACACACACACACACACAGTCCCGTACTGATATCCTTGTGGGGACTTCCCATTGACTACATTCATTCCGTAACCTTTAAACCTAACCCCAACCACTACATGCCTAACCTTAACCCCAACCTTAACCTAATTGTAACCCTAACCCTAACCCTAAGTCCTAACCCTAAAACAGCCTCTTGACCTTGTGGGGACCAGCAAAAGGTCCCCACAAAGCATAATTTCCCTCATCTTTCTAACCTTGTGGGGACATTTGGTCCCCACAAAGATAGTATTACAAGTTCACACACACACACACACACACGCACACACACTACACACACACTACACGCACGCACACACGCATGCACGCACGCATGCACGCACACACACACACGCACACACACAGTGGTATGCAAAAGTGTGGCCACCCCGGGTCAACCTGCATGTTTTGTTGATTTTGTAAGCGAAAAAAGTTAACACAACCTCTGCAATGAACAAACTTAAACATGAAATGCTTTGCTTAATTTGAAAAAAAAAAAAACAGTAAATGTGGCATGTGCACAGGTTTTGGCACCCTGTCAGTCAGTAATGTGCTTAGTTGCACCTCCTTCGGCAGAAATCAGCTTCCAAAAGTTTCCCGTATCCAGCTAACAGTCTTTATATTCATGCTTTAGGAATTTTTCCCACTCGTCCTCCCAGAACCCTTCTGGTTCAGAAATGCTCTTAGGTCCTCCTGCATACACCGCATGTCTGAGATTTCCCCACAGATCTTCAATAATAGTCAAGTCTGGCGACTGCGCAGGTCATTCCAAAGCCTTAATCTTTTGTTTTTTAAGTAGTTCACGGTTGATTTTGAGGCACTTTTTGGATCATTGTCTTGTTGAAATATCCAGACTCTTTTCATCTTCAATTCCTTCACAGACTCAGGGACATTAGCTTCTAGGATTTGTTGATATTTACTTGAATCCATTCTTCTTTCCACCCACACAGTATTTCCTCTGCCACTGGCTGCTAAACAAGCCCAAAGCAGATTAGATCCACCCGCATACTTAACGGTTGGCAAGGTGTTCTTTTCTTCAAATGCTTCCCCTGTTTTTCTACGAATGCATTTTTGGTGGTTGTAGCCAAAGAGCTTGATTTGTGTTTCATCAGTCCACAGTATTTGGTTCCAAAATTTCTCTGGGCTATCCACATATCGTGTTGCATACTTCAGATTTTGACTTTTGGGATCAGATTGCACCAAATTTTCCTGACAAGTCTTCCATGCAGAGAATTATTGTCTAAGCAACTCTGCACGGTAGACTGGTGAACCACTACTCCAGTGTCATGAAACCCTTCTGAAGGTCCTTCACTGTGATCTGTGGGTTTTGCTTTGCATACCAGACCATCTTCTATCAGAGATTTTTCTTGGTCTTCCAGATCTTGCCCTTTCTTCAACAGTACATATGCTTTATACACCATATATACAGTGAGCTCCATAATATTTGGGACAAAGACATATTGTTTCTTGGCTCTGTGTTCCATAATTTTAAATTTGTAATCAAACTATTCAAATATGGTTAAAGCACTATTTAAACACAGCCCTCCATTTAAGAGCATCATAGTGTTTGGGACATATTAATGTTATTTTTAATGAATGAAGTCATGTTTAGTCCTTTGTTGCATACCCTTTGCATGCAATGACTGCTTGAAGTCTGTGACCCATGGACATCAACAGCTGTATCTTCTCTGGTGATGCTCTGCTATTGCAGCCATTTCCACCTCTTGCTTGTTTCAGGGGCTAGTTGCTAGTTTTCACTTTCGCAACACATGTTCAGTTGGATTCAGATCGGGTGAATGACTTGTACAATCAAGAATTTTCCAGTTTTTGTCTTTACAAAACTCCTTTGTTGCTTTAACAATGTGGTTGAGATCATCGGATTGCGGGAAGATGAAGCACCATCTGATGAGTTTGGAGGCATCTGCATGAACCTGAGCAGATAAGATGCTTCTGTACACTTCAGAATTAATTCTGCTGCCACAATCAGGAGTTATATCAGCACTGTGAGCCAGTACCTGTGTCAGCCATACATGGCAAAACCATTTCTTTCATGCATACTTTCACCACTTTAAGTCTTCCATCCTTCTAATCAACTACACAATTACACTGTTGGGTTTTGCTATGTCTTTGTTCAGTCCCATGTGATTACTAATGAGACTGGGCAGACAGTAAGTGAGTAATTCGAAGGTGAAGGGCCAGAGGAGGGTGGGGTCATAACATACTGTCCCTTTGCTGCACTTATTCCATTAGTTCTCCCCCCTCAGTAGGGAAACACACAATGCATTTCCACAATGCACTTCCATCCAGCTAATTCAGCAAAAGCAGTGCCCGAAAAGCTTCTTCTTACACAGAAAGCCTGCGTGCAAACCAGGTTCATCAGTGGATGAGATAACACCTGTGACGTCACACAGAAAGCCAGCCTTAGGCTGTGACAGAAGAAACAACATAGCTTTCTTGCTAATTTAAGTGGCTTGCAAGTTCACACAATACATTACATTTTCTGTCGCTGTTTTGTTCCACTGGATAGAGGTGAAGTGCATAGCAGCAAAGGCAATGGTACAAAGGCAGTGTCACACCTGGGATTCACATGCTTTTCGTCTTTCACAGCGTTTCTAAAGGCAGGGAAGGCAGTGTGTTGAATTTCACTGGTAGCCTATTGTCATTTCTGCTTCCCATCTCCATCATAGTCACCAGGAGTTTCCTCTCCAGAGTATTCTTAGTAGAAATCATTACCAAACACTCCATAATCACCGCAACGGATGTCAATCTGTTTCAAAGAGTAGTGTGTGTTTTCTTCCACTTTGAGCCCACAATATATTGTGCCCTTAACCAGATTTAAATACTCATGCTTCCACACAGTCAAATCTTGCATCTACAGGGAAGTCTTCAGACTTAAAGATGAAGGCTGGTTCATTTAATCTCATCACTTTTTTTCAAACCTTTCATCTGAAGAAAATAAATTGGTATTTTCCACCTTGGTCACAGTATTCACATAAAAACACACTATTCCATTAGGAATAATGATATATATGCTACGCTTGAGTACTTGAGATTGATTCTGGCCTAATATCGGCCTGCTAAATTGATTTCCATGTCAATGTTCAGAAAAATTAGACATTTCCCTGCCTATTCCCCTCTGTTTTCTGAGTATGGCCAGCCCATACAGAATTTGTTTGGACCTTCATGATCAATAACAATGCAGCCATACAATCCCCAGTGGCTGGAGGGATTAGAAGACTCTCAGGATGCCCAGAGAGTGCAGACTGCAGACAGGCATTAACAAACGCTTTCACAGAGATGAGCGGCAGTGGAGATTTGTATTGAGCCCTAGGATGTTCACATACGCACACAGAGCCGGCTGCTGGCATAAACGTCTATCCGGTCGTTTAGGGCCACAACCACGGGTGGGCCACACAATTCAGTTTTAAATGTTTTTTTTATTTTTTATTTTGTTGAAAGACATTTAAATTATGCAAGATTCAGAGGGCGCAAATAGCATTTTCGATGCTATTGTTCTTGCTCTGCTTCCCCAGTCTAGAATCCCAAACAAACCCCCACCCTCCCACCCCAGTCCACGGTTGCTTCCAAAACCCACCCCCCCCTCCCCCAACGCAACTGCTTCCACCACCCTTGCCTGTCGGTGATCAGTTGCCCCCGGTTACTTCTTGCTCAGGGCCACCAAAATCCTAGACCTGGTTTTGTATGCAGTGACACTAGCATTCAAAAAGGACAGTCACTACTCTCTTGCCTTGAAATGATGCCTTCTATGTAACCTGGACTACTCTTCCAGTTGGTGCTAGTGACTCTGACTCCAGCAATGTAGACAGAAAGAAACACTGACAACATTCATATTAAGTTTACCGGTTCCGTTTTGCCCATGAACAATACCAGGCTAAGTCAGTAAAATTACACATCTTCAGCATAGGATGGGCCTTTGGCTGAGGTTTTTCAGAGCACGAGCTATGCCATTAGCCGATAATGAGCAGGAGCCCATAATTGCGGGACACAGTTGGCTTCTTCTCACAAGAGTCAGGTGGATTTACATCAGGAAGGGTTCATCCAGTAGCCACTGCAATAGCTCCACCCAATTTCAAACTCTCCATGCTAACTTTAATGTAGTACTGTGTGTCCTGTAGATAAAGTACAATATGAAGTAAAACACTGAACCTTTCTTTTACCTTCAGAGGCAAAAAATTTACAACACCTCTTGGGTTCCTCCTTCAGCAAAGAGAATAACAGAACTCAAAGACCAATGCCCCCCTTTGCACCTGGGAGAACCGGACCTTTGTCTTCTCCACTGAAGTGCCTAGTCCTGTAGAGGACAGGGCTTTAATTAACTCCTAATGACCCTGCCTGCCTGGGGGAACTCATCTTCACCACACAATCAGCACTGCAGTCCCATTAGAGGCCATTACTGCCTTCACAGGTGGTCCAGATGTGCAGTCTAAAACGAGACCAGGACTGATAGACTGTGTTTTCACACAAGAAAAGAACAGAGCAGCTTTTCCGTAATTTTGTCTTGGTGTTTGTTTTAGCATCGTCGTGTAGGATTAAGTAGACCAGTGCCAGGTTTAAGTGAACATTTGGAGGTTGTTCCAACAAGTGGGAGGATCATAAGCTACACAGGATCTGTTCTAATTGCATTAAACTGCAGTACCGCAGTGAAAGACTGAGGAATGGCAATCTGTTCTCACATTACTTGTGTGAATCAGCCATGATTAATGTCCAGTGGAAATCTTCAGCTCTTGGGCCTATATATACTTATATGCTTAAGTTCAAAAATGGAAAAAATCATTGGATTGCTTGTGTGTGTGTGTGTGTGTGTGTGTGTGTGTGTGTGTGTATTTTGTGTGTGCCATCATATGCGTGAACTTCAAACTGAAATGTCTGATAATAGGCAATCAAGGTGATTGGTTTCACAAATTGTGGTGAACTCATGAACAAAAGTCAATATAAAAACAAAACTCCCAACCCAAATAGTAGTCTTCTGTTGAATTTAATTGAATTTTGGAACAGATGGTCTGCATCTACTGAGCAAGAGCCAAAAAATATCCAGTTGCATTTACAGATTAAAACCAAGTGAATTTAAAGCATTGATTAGTTCTATTTCTCATTGTTTTGTGCAGGATGTAGATAATACTTCCTTTTGCTACATTACTAATTCCCTAGAGGCAAAAAGTATTGTCCCAAGAGAAGCATTAGTATACCCTGACATGCTGCACGCATAGTGTTAAAAAAATATAAGTTGCATTAGTTTATAATATAGTATATTAGTTTATATATACATTATAAGTTGTCACCGACACTGTTGATAACTGCATAATATTGCGACTGTTGTAATGCAATACAAGTAACCTCAATATGCACTTAACAGGACTAATTGAAACCAAATTATTTATATGCAATCTCTGCAATTGCAATTATCAGATATATCTTTGTTGCCAATTCAGTTTTAATCTCAACACCAACCAAGGATTATGTTTCTTTAGCTGACAGAGAGCGATCTGGATACCTTGTGGTGCCCATGCTGGCCATGTTGGTCACAACATGGTGTGGAACAGCTCCCTAGTGAGAATGTAACCTCATGCTGGGCTTGATGAGCAAGAATGTCCCCACAAGATACTGTGGTGTGAGAAAGCCAGCCAAACTGTATAAATAACCATAACGGGTGCTTTCAAGGACATTAATGTACGCACTGATTTGACGAGACATGGATTATGAAAGCTAACTATCGGAGTACATGCCCATCTACTCAATTTCCTGGTTTAAATGAATTTCATTTCTTTTAAAATGGGCTTGTGGCAATATTTTGAGATTAATTCCTAAACAAAATAACCAGGTTCTGCCTGTAAAATGCAGATAAATCACTGGTTCAGGTATTGTAGTTCAGTAGGGGCTATGCTGTCAGTGCATCCATAGCCATAATCACTGCTTCTTCTTATCAGTAAAGTTCCACACCTCGCTGAATATTTCTTGTTATTTATACACAGACATAACAGAGCCCTGCATATAATTTTACTTTCATTGGAATACTTTCTATGTATATGGGAACAAGCTTATTTCAGTGCTCCCATTTAAATACGAAAACCTAGAGATTAGATGAAAATGTTTCTTAGCAGTTAAGGTCCTCACCTTACCTCACCTTATGTTTTTACACCAGTGTGTAGTGTACCCACTCAAGTGTCATATCATGATAGATTTCCTTTAAAAACAGGAATTCCAAATGGTTCTTTTGAAAGACAGCCAATGACTCATGGTTAGTAGATAGGGACATGTTAAAACGTATTATTACTGGGTAAATCTTTAAGTTGGATTTGAATCTAGCACAGCAGAGATTTTTTGTCACCGCAAAGAAAACGATCTTTGATACTCTGTAAATGAAACAGTAAGCATACATAGTCACACATGCATGCACGCAAGCATGCACGCACACACACACACACACACACACACACAAATTGTATACCCAAATTATATGTTAGTGGCGACACTGTTCCCTTGTGGCTGGGCTTCTCAACGGTATTCCCAGAGGGCTGCATGACTTTCGTTCCACCCCAGCATTTACTTACCAGCCAATTTAACATCTCTCCACAGTTCTGAGAGATTTAATGGAGCACAGATTATAGCCCTTCAGGACCAGGGCTCAGAAGCGCAACCATAGGGATATCACAGCACACACGCAAGCTCCGAAAGATATAAATACCAGCCTGCTAACGATGTGCTTGAAGCCACTCCCAGAACAGCCTTGAAGTACCCACGAGCGTGATAGAGAAACAGGGATCTGATTGACGAGCGTCGTCAGCAATGCCAATGATAAGTTGAGCGGCACTGCTAGCGTGCTAATCTGCACATGGCACCGCTAACTGGAGCTGGAGGCCCCATGCATGGCCTATCGAACATCAAGGGAGATACGGAGAGTGAATCAAATCTCCGAATGAGCAACAGGCCTCTGTTACAGAGCTGATAGCATCTCCTTAGAAAAGAAGTAATAGCTTCCCTTTGATGTGAAGGCTGGTTGTGTTTCTCAGCTGCTTTGTGAGCGTGTGTGACTGTGTGCACACTTCTGTCCACATGTGGGTTTGTGCATTTCCATCTATTCGCGTTTGCTGCAGGTCGTTTAACTATTCGTTGTACGTTCCATTCCAAGACGTTTCTTCCGTCACATTTAAACTCACTAAATTCAGAAATTCACTATGATCTTATTTTAACAGTGTTTCCATTTATCGCATTTAATGTGTCAGACCTGAAATAGAGAATTTATTATATAATTTTGAAATGTATCCTAAACAGCATGTATAACGCCAGTAGAAAGCTGAAAGAGGTGGTTTAATTGATTCTCAAGAGTACTCACTAATATGCGGTTCTTTTTGTGTTTACAGCCAATACCCTCTACTTTATGCTAGTCTAAAATGCATGGTTTACGTTAACAGAAGAGGCATTTTAGACAGGAAAAAGAGTAATGGTTTGTTCTTTTGTTAGCGGCCTGGAAGGGAAAAAAAAATCCCACGGGCTGTGGAACTATTGCTCCCCTGTCAAACTGCAAGGCTGCGAAAAGCCCTCTCAAAGCTGCTATGGCCCGCATGCTCAGCCTCTAATTAAGTCCTCCATTGATTTTACAGCCATCTGCACTCACTGTGTGGCCTAGCTGCCCCTGACCAGCTCATCTCGCCTGCTCGTTATGTTCCTAATCGCCCTCCGTACCCCTGAGGCGGGCGAAGACGCTGCCCCCCCCCAAAACTCCACCATAACCTGCCATAACTCTTTCCCCCATTCTGAGGCCAGCCATAGAGCACTGCTATTAACTTCGTCGAGTCATAATTTTAACTTTAGTGCCTTTCTAATTCTGAACTCTACCACACTGGAAGGTGAAAAGCGATGATGAGGTGTGAGGTGTGAGGGCTGTTTGAACTAATCCATCACGGTTTTTATTGACCGCTTCCACTGTGTGTGCTGTAAGGAATTCCCTTCATTCTGGACGGAGGAAAGATGAACGTGCAATCGATTTTTTTTTTTCCATTACATTTTTTGACGTATTGGGTCCCAAGGATGTTTTCTACATTTGTATAAATTTCAACTTACTGTGCTGAAATTGCATATTAGAAATACGGATTGCTAGATATATATATATATATGCATTTTGGTATTACAGTTTGAAAAACCCACCACCCCCAAATTTAATTATGTTAATCCCCTTGGTTAGTCATAACTTTCACAGTTCAGCGTTCCCTGACAGAATGTTGTTGGGATGAGTAATTAACTGGTGCAGGTCCAATATATTTCAAATATGGGAGATTAATGTATGTCAGTTTGGAAGCCAAGCCAGGCTCTGTGACAATGTGAGCGTGCCAGCTTCTTCTGGCACAGCAGGCCTGAGAATTTTTAACAGATCATCGGCGCGCCTCCCCGTGCCACGGGAAACCTGCGCGCACATGAGCTCTGTTTTCCTTGGTAGCGGCTGTTTGCTCTTTGAGGTATAAGAGTACATGCCCCCTCTGCTTTAGGATCGGCCCCGCTGAATTACCCTCCCCGGCGCAGTTTTCCTGTTTGCGTTGTGTGTGGCAGACATTTGTAGTCGGGCTGCTGAAGGGGAAGCCGTGTGAGAGCCTTCAAGGGTACGAGAGCCAGAGTGTGGTCCTCCTTTCATCATCACACTTCTGTGCTGACTTCACCCCCGCAGCCTCCATCACATGGACACACATATATATATATATATATATATATATATATATATATGAGAGAGAGAGGGAGAGATAGAGAGGAGACAACCACCGACAGCCTTGTGCATTGTGTGTACAGCTCTCTAATGCAACGTGCTCCACCTTCCAGAAGTAAATTACAGGCTTCATTCTGCGTCTCTGTGCAGGTCGGCTGCTGTTTTAGCTCTCAGGCCCCTAGCTGACTTCTTTATGTCAATCAGCACCGTTTGCTCAACCATTAAAACTCATTATTATGGCAGTACTATAATTTTGTGTTCCGACTGAGATATTTTTGGTGACTTGATAGCTGGTTAATTAGAGCCTAAAATCAATTATTGCCTGGGTAATTATTTTGCTTTTGTTTTTCTTTTTTCTGAAACCAGTAATATAATTTAAGGACATATTAAGGTTTTAGTCTCTTTGTAAGCATTGTTGGGTCCGATTGGGCGATTAATGAATAATACTGAGACTGTGAAGCAGGCCAGTTGATAAAAAAAATCACATAATCACAAACCTATTATCATGTCCCTGCATACATTTACACAAATACACAGGTCTTTTACAATACAAAATAAGTTCACTGGTCATGATAAAGCCATGAATACTCAATTAAAGATAGATAAATCATTACCAATATGACGTAATCCATCAAATGTCTGTTTTAACTGTATGTAATATGCTAATCCATTTTATGGCCAGGTTCCATCTGGTGCAATTGTAGTCAATTTGTATTAATAAAGTGTCTCACTGAAATTATATTTATTTAATAATTACTTAACGAGGAGGACAGAATAACAGGCTACAAGCTGTGTAAAGTTAAATACAGGACCTTAGGTATATGCCACAGCAGTAGTTTTGAAAAAGGAAAAAAACACAGGTCAGTGAGATTTGTGACATCATAAAACAGGACTGCTGAGACATTATAGCAATGTGGAGATACTGAAACAGGCAGTCTGTAGTGTTTTGACTCTTAGGTTAGCTTTCATGGCTTTCATTACATTACATTACATTACAGGCATTTGGCAGACGCTCTTATCCAGAGCAACGTACAACAAAGTGTATAACCATAACCAGGAACAAGTGTGTCGAAAACCCTAGAGAGAAGTACCGGTCCAAGTGCAGGGAACAACCGCATAGTTCAACTTGGACCCTGAAGGATAAACTGATTAACACTAACACAACGAGAACGGCCACAGCGCAGTCTATGGAAAAAATACAAGCAGTAGTTAAGACAGTTTTCACACTGGAGTATCACTAATACTGTTAGATACAATCATTGGCAACAAAATCATTGCAAGGCCAAGTTTGAATTCAAGAGCACTGATCTCTTGTCATCCAGAAATCACATGGGGTAGCGATCTCACATCATGCGTTGATTTTGGTTTTTAAAAGATCCACAGTCTCAAGTTAGAGAGGTCCCTTGCACAGCGACGGCAGTGCGATTTATATTTGCGGGTATGGAAAATGGTCTGCAGAGTACTAAACAGAACAGGACAACTTGCAACACATGCAAAAAAAAAAAAAAGTTTTCAATAAATCATGTGACGAATGCATGCGCGCCCACAGCAGCTGCTGAATCCCCATCCTGGCAGTCCGTACGGAGACGAGGGACGCGGAGCGCCCCCCTGCCCCAGCGCGCGGCGGGAAGTGCCGGTTCGTTAGGGAACACGGCTACAGCCTCACAGAGGTCAGCGACATCGAGATTTCAGCCCTGCAGCAGCATATCGAGCTGGTTAAGGAGGGAAGTGGTGCTGCAGAGAAAATGTACTTCTTCCTCGGCCACGGAGTTATTCACAAATTCAAGAAAGGCCCTCGTTTTTTCGAGCACACACAGATAAGAATTTCATTCTGCAGTGCACACATTCTCTGCAATGCCATGCGGTTGGTTTGTAAACATACATTATCGAGCAGCAGAAGAGATTTTGTATGCTGTTGGCAGATCCTCTTTGGCCTTGCACAGTCAATGCTGGTGGCTGGAGTTCTCCCAAATGAAATTAGTGAGTCACATTACCGTATTCATTGTTTGTTTTTCTTCTTCATTTCACCACAAATGTGTGTGCACTGACTGTTCAATTAGAAATTGGGCTGCACAAGTTCTACAACTTAAGGCTTAATAGCAGAAAGCTTGCTTGCTAAGCCCTTTTTTGATTATCTGATCACAGACAGTCTTTATGGTTACAAATGAACTATTTCGCATAGATCTAGTGTGCTTTTCAGATGTGCAAGGTTGGTCAATGTCACATAACTCATCAACTGATTGTGACCCTAACCCTAACCCTAACAAATAGATCTCCTCCAGTCAGTGTCAAAACTTCATGAGAATTCACAAATTATCTCACCGCTTCTGGACCTAATTGAACAGTGGGATTTGTCCGTTAATTTATTTTGCAGATGATTCAGTTTAGTACCCCCAGTAAATATACAGGATCATATTTTAATAGTCCCACTTCTGTGAAAGACTTTCCTAGGGCTCTGCTATACAAGACCACTATCACATTTTCCTGGTGAAAGGCAGTTTTATCTAACCAAAGGCAGAATGGCAGGTGGATAGAAATGAATGATGATATTTTCCACTGCAAAAGCTTGGCTCTGGTAGGACACGTCTGTTAAAGATGCTGTACTATGATTCAGAATTTGTCAGAGAGTTGGTTATGTGAATAACAATCCTGCTGGTTTTACAATAGCATGGTTGTAAAGAACAGCAAACATCTTTATTATCTCTGAAATGAACTGTCTCTCCAGGCATTCACATTTGGGCATACTGAAGCCATTACTGAAAGTTATCTCCAATGTTAATAACAGTTGTGAGTGGTGTTGGTATTGTGAGTATAGTATAGCGTCCCCTTAAAGTAGCGTTTCCCAACCTTTTTCCTTCCGCGGCACACTTTACAGATTTACAGAATCTCATGGCACACCACTCTCAAAAGCATAAAAAATAAACACCATTACAAACAAAAAAAAAAAATTTTTAAGGATTTTTCACACGGCACACCTGACCTCGCCTGACGGCACACCAGAGTACCGCTGGTTGGGAAACGCTGCCTTGAAGAAAAAGTTCTTGGTTGCGGTTCAGCTGAATTACTTCTTAAGTAAAGACTCAGAGGTTACTGAAATATTGTATGCATAGGAGAGCAAGGTCTTTCTAGTGGCAATTTCAACTTAAACTCTTGAAGTTAAATTTTTATTGAAGAGTTGAATTTTTAAATTTGAAATTATTTTCTTGTCATGTCTTTTTTACAGCACCCATCAGAACAAGCACATTTCCTAGAGTATATATTTACTTATTTATTTCCTGGGACAATCATCAGCTGCGCAAAGTAAAACACTGGTGATCAGGGACAGGTGACCCAGGGTGGGCCACGGCCATCTTGGCCCAACCATTTATCTTGGCTGAGCCATCACACTCAATTGTGAACACCCACCTAGGCAGTTCTGGCCCACCTGGTTCTATGCAGGCCCAACTATATGAATATGTCTGGCTACACTGCTTCACTAATTGAATAGGGTCATAAACTAATCCCTCGCAGGCCTGATTTGGCCTTAGGTGAGATTCCTGAGAGCCCCGGCCATTCACAATGCTACCAGAACATACAACAGGGATCAAAAAAAATAATAAGGACAACGACATAGCAATAACTGGAACAAGATTTTGGTGAGTATGAGCGATGTGGCTCTTCTGAGAATGATTAACATATTTCATAATGTCCATCTGACAAAATACTGTCCAGAGTACTTATTTTCTCAAAGAAACGACAGTAAGTGCTTTCATGTACAGTATTATAGTCCTGTGAGCACATTGAGACTCCTTCTCTCACAGAAGTCCTTCACTCACAGAGCCGGTCGGCTGCGTTTCCATTAGCTGTGTAGTGTCAGCAACACGCACCAGCACTCCTTGGCTGCACCGCGGAGTCGCATTCTGCATGAATCAGTCAGCGCGGAAAAGCGCGTCGTGTGGAGCAGCGGGACACACCAGCGGAATACTGCTTCCTGACACCTGCATTTCTCTCCTTTCAGGTCCCATTGAAAAACCTGCGAGCTGAAAACCATTTCTGCATGAGCAGATTCACACCGCTGACAAGCGCCATTCACGAGTGAAAGTGTGGCTGCGACGTAGGAGCTCGACTTATAAATACACCAAGTAAAGCACAAAAAAAAATGATACCCTGTGCAAAAGATTACATAGATAAAAGCATAAATGTGCATAGAAATGATCCAAGCCCATCAGTTTCAAAATTCCAATTTATGAAGGGACAGTTTCATAAAGGGTACTGAAACTGATTAAATTGAAACTGATCACTAGAGTACCTCACTTTTCAGTTTGGATAGTACAATCTCCTGCATGTTAAAATAGTCCACAGTTAACAAAAAAGTGATCCAACACACTCCAAGGAGTGAGTGCTCGGTCACAGAGTTCTATGAAGATGTACATTTTTCACAGTAGCATTGATATCAATATGTACAGGGCTTTATTTAAAAATGCATTAAATTCCATATAGATGTATAAATTATTAATAATTAGAGACTATTTCAGCTGCCATAACCCTTCCCGCTCCTTCCAGTCTTGACCCTAGCATTGAACAGAGCTCTAATGATTAATGCCATTCCCACTTGTTCTGCAGTGGATGTGCTGACAGGTGTGACATTGTCAAATGAAAAACATCAACCAGAGACATGCTCTCCAGCAGAACAGTGTGTGGGGGGCAGGAGAGGGGTGGTGTGTGTGTGTGTGTGTGTGTGTGTGTGCGCGTCATGGGGGTTGCAGTAATAATGTGATTAATTGTACAACTGGCTGGCTCTTTCAGATTACCGAAGTCTGAGATATGAAAGTCATGAGGGAGGGGGAGAGTTAAAAGTAAAAAAACAAAAGACATACTGACTGTCAAGGCCATTTTAACCCTGGCTGTGATGGCTTGTGAGGAGGAATAGCATACTGTTGATTATTTCAACATGATCACAAACGAGATATAATAACTGAGTTGTTCAATCAGATGATGAAGCAGATATACAATAATCAATATTTTTTCTACTTTCACACCAGATATTTTCCCCAAAACATGGCATCTTCCTTTTTTTATATACTGGTAATCAGAAAGGAAAGAAATTTCACAGCATTACTGCTGTCGAAGTGGCAGGGTCTGCGGGCAGGCAGAACAGCTCTTCTCACGGTCACAGGTCTAGCTACAGTACACAGCACCAGATAGTTAGACACCTGACAGGGATGAGGGAACACTGCCCGACATTGTGTGTTTCACTGTGCTTAACAGAAAAATACAGAAGGAAAGCACTCTGATTCAGGACTTCACACATGCACCTGGTTCCTGTTTCTATAGTGAAAATACATTACAGAAAGACTGCTTTCAACACGGTCTCTGACACTCTAAAGAGCTCAGTCAATATCTTTTCTCTCACTGACACGTTAAAATTGGCTCAGTAATCAGAGATGATTTGCTGACAAATGCAAGCCGTGGAAAATTGTTTACCAAACTGTAACTATAAATAAGACGTGAACTGTACAGTGCATTCCCAATTTTGTTAATCCGTACGAGAAATATTTGATTACACAATTTATATGCAAATCGGCGTAATCCTTTCTTAATCTCTATTGTAAATGAGAAATGAGCAGATTCTGACCGTAACGTGCCTAATAGCTCATATCATTGTTCACGTAAGCTTGGTTCTTAAATAAGCAGTTAATCACTGACTTCGATGGGGCCTTGGAGAAACAGAGGTGAACATGAGGGAAGAAGGGGAGTGGAAGAGAGAGAAGAGAAAAATTGAGAGCGTGAGGGGACAGGGGCCTGAAGGAGAAGAGGGAGGAGAGAGGGAGAGAAGGTGGGAGTGAGAGAGAGAGAGATGCATGGTTCAGCTTGGCAAGTGTTACTCTCTGTGGGCTTGAGAGGTGGGAGAAAAGCTCTTCTTAAGCTCCAGCATCCAACACATCCATTCTGTGTCTTCATACCACTCCAGTTCATTGTACAGTTACTCACAGAACACCTTCTGCTGTGCCATAGGCAACCATATATATATATATATATATATATATATATATATATATATATATATGAGAGAGAGAGGGAGAGTGTGTGTGTGTGTATGTCTGTGTGTGGATCTATACATTTGTACATGTGTATGTTATTCTCATAGTACAATGAATATGTGGGGAAATGCACTCCATCCTCACCTTCACATTGTATATTATTGGCTGAGGAAATGTCATGTGACCTGGGTCTGCATGCACAGAGTGATACTAAATTTGTAAACGGTGGTGTATAAATCATTGAATAAAATACTGCCTTAACAACAGCTATCAATATTTAATTCTCGATTTATAAATCTGATTGGGGGGAAAATACATTTTGTTCCCTCTTCCTCCAGATTTGAAAGCACTCAATCTATCTGCTGTCATACAACAGAGAGTACGCGGGGTAATGCCGAGCTGTTTCATGTTGAAGCGGAGAGCATGCTTTTTAGATACCATTCAGGAGTCACAGCGCTTCCCATGATCCTATGTGACAGGTCAGAGAAAGAGAGAGGAAAAGACACGGAAATGGTTTTACATTTTAGATGGAGCGAGTATTCATCTGCTCTTAATATTTCAACAGAGCACTGAAGAGGAACAGGATTTGCAAAGGTCCTGTGCTGCCTGGGAGAGATGAGGTCTTCCAGGTGTTTTATTGCTAGCACATTAAAATATCACATTTCTCCTTTTTTCTCATTACATTTACATTATTTCCTTTTAAGATATGACATGGCAGTGCATATCCTCTCCAAATGGAAACAGTGACCTCTCTGTAGATATATAATGTCATCCATCCACAGTACCTGACCCACCTGCCACTTGAGACAGTGGTCCAGAGATGCCCAATAAGACTGTGCATGCAAACACAAGGTCCAGAGATGTCCAACAAAACTGTGAATGCGATCACACAGTCCAGAGATGCCCGATAAGACTGTGAATGTGATCGCATGGTCCAGAGATGCCCAATAAGACTACACCTGTGGTCACATGGCCCAGAGATGCCCAAGAAGACTGTGCACGTGTTCACATGATGACGGTGGTTGAACTGAATCCTGACCATGACAGCTCCAACTCTGACTGTGAATCCCACAGAGCATTGAAAAACTGGCCACGATAGGCCTTTGCCATCTGCAGTACACCAAGGCAATGACTGTGTTGCTCAGCTGGTGGACAGGGGAGGGAAAATAAGCAGGGGGAGGCAGAATGCAATCTGCAGGACAAACAGGTCTGCTAGCTCGATCACTCCCACTGTGATGTACCGAATGCACAGGCCTACAAATAAAACTCTATAAAGAATTTTAAAAATAGAAGGTAGAAACTCTAATAGAAAAGACTACAACCTGCCCGATCCAAGCCGGTTATTATAAAAAATAATGTGCATCCTCCTTAACCGATCCAATGAATATGCTAAAAGTGCACTTTCCCCAGGCTCGGCTCTTACTGTAGGCAGCTGATCATGGGCAGGTTTGGCCACAGCAATCCTTCGCTTTTAATACTGCACACCGGTGCACAGTGGAGTTCATGAGAGGCACTGTAATCTTCAATATACAAAATGGTTCCCTGCATTATTCATGTGTTCTTCTCTTACTTTGTCTCTCCATCTTCCACCCTCTCTTTTCAGAGGAGGGTTTGGAGAAGCTAGTGCATACAGTGTTCTTATGGGGGCATGCCATTACCTGTGTGGTGGGCAGGCTGGGATCAATTCCATTTCACTTCAGACAATTCAGGAAATTAATCGCAACTCAATTCATTTATTGAAAAATTGTCTCAAAGAACATTATGGACAACCCTGATGGTTAAGGTTACCAGCACTTATGATTACAAGCTTGCCAGGTTTTGCCCGATTCTCTGATAAGGCCCTACTGTTGTACCCTTGATCAAGGGACATGGCACAAGCTGTGTCAATCAACTGATGACCTGAGTCAATCAACTGATGATCATTCTGGATTAGGCCATCTGCTAGAAAGAAAATAAATAAATATATATCCTAGGTCAGGAGAAGCTGCTGCTTTCATCTATCATGCTGCCTTGGAATCTGTGGAATCCTGGTCACTCCTGCATAAAGGAATATGACCAAAAAATCTAAGGTGAGTTTATAATTCACACAGTATGCGGACACTCTGGTACTAATTAATCTCTTTCCACAGCCAACACCATGGCTGCCAGCTCAAATCCAGAATATTCCTCTTTACGGCCAAAGTGTGGATGGCAGAGGCAGCAGGCAGCAGGTGTGTGAGGAGGTCGCCATTTTGAGCTGAGCCATTTGCACGCTAATATCGCTAATTTGCTCGCTGAAACAACAACTGTCTTCTCGGGTGCTCATTTTGAGGCCCCAGGACCAAATCCTATCCATGCCTACTTCGGCTGCCACCTACCGCTGATTGGCTCTGTCAATGGGAATCTGATCCAATTCAGTGGTGGTGACTTATTTTCCATTCACTGTGTAGATACTACTCACTGAACTTCACAACAAAGGCTGGGCATAATTTAACATTTAGGCTCCACAAGGTGCCCCACTCTAGGGACTGCTAGGCTGTCCCTATGGCCCTCATTACTGCACTCCCTATCTGGTGTCCCGTCTACAGCAGAGTGCCTGCATACATATTTATGGGTGGACATCGGAGACAGGAAAATATGTAATAGAAATGGGCTGGTGGAGAAAAATGAATTGCTCATTAAAACTATGTGTTACCCAAAATGCACCGAGAGGGTAATCATGAAGAAGGCCCGGCATCAAAAGCTCCCCGACTACCCCCGCTCCCACCTCCCCACATACCCGTCTCTCCAACATCCTTCCTTCTGACAGACCCAACCCTCATTTAGATTTTAAACGGATGAGTGCATTGAGGATGGAAAGTGCTACGTTCTTCAAAAAAGGGAAAAGCAGGGGAGAAAATGCATCTGTGCATGCGTTTAGCAATCCCACTGTTGCCTCGGCGATCGATTTTCATGAGCAGTCTCAGCAGACAGGTGAATTGAGCAAGTGTGCATTGAGCAAGAGTGGGCCAAATAAGTTGCCACATCTTCTACATTATTTTCATGGGTGTTGAGAGGGGGGAAGGCGGAGGTGGGGGAGTGCGGGGGAACTTGATGACTCAACATGACCTACGCAGTATGTGGTCTTGAGGGTGGTAGTTCTTTCAGATTCACTTCAATACAAGCAACTCTGCTTTGACTAAACCAGTATTCCATAACTTGTGAACACTTCATATTTTAGAATTGTAGAAAAAGGAAATTCTTGAAAAGCCTGTAATTTCAAGGACATATAACAATATTACTAAAACTGTGCTCAATCAATGCCGGAACTAAACAGAATGGCAAAGAATTTTAATTTGACATCTTTTAAACAGAAGTAGAAGCTGTAATGTGTACTTGCTTGCAGGATTCATTCATAAACCTCAAACACTGACTTTTACTTGAACTGTCCTGCTTCCAAGTACAGAAAGACTTCAGTGAAGGGTATATAACAGTCCAACATCTGTTTAGAAATGACACAGAATTTATGCAGTGGTTGGTGAAGTACCCTGTCATTGTGATGTCACTTCCTGCTTGTTGTCACTGGAAATTTTCAATTCCAATGGGAAATGATGTGATAATTTGACAAAATACATAGATTAATATATTGGTACAGCATTCTATTCTGTAGTATTCTACAGATTCATTCAGTAAAATCATAACTTCTTGCACATTTTATAATAGCAGATTACACTAACTTTCATTAGTAAGAAATAAGATCTTATGAACAGCCAAAATGTGGATATGTTCAAACTACCAGTAAGCTTGGTTACTGTAAAATGTATACACCACACTGGAATTTACTCCTCATTGGAACCAAGACTCTACATTTGATCTGTCGATTAAGACGATTTATGTGTCCAATGTAAATGTCTATCAAGAAATTATTATATTCAAAGACATCCTTGAACTTGGTACAGTAACTTCATCAATGGCTTGAAACATTTTTGAATACTGAACATATTCAGATGTCTTGCTTTATTCAATACAAATCCAATTTCTAGGTATTCAACATCGTTTTGTGATTTCTGCATGAACGTGATCATGAATGATGAAAAGAGCCATTTTGAAATAAATCAGCAAATGTTGAAATATTCAGTTTCATTTATGGAAGACAGCATTGGCTGCCTGTTTGGCATTTTTATGGAATGCTTCACTGACTAAAACAGGAATGATGAAGTCAGGGCTTTTCATTGGTTGTGCCAGCAGAGTGATGTTAAATTGTGTGCTTTCAGGCCTTCATCAGATAACAGACATTTTAAAGGATGCAATACCTGGATGAATGAGAGGTTACACATCTAACTGATTGTTAGACCAACTAACCCTCTACAGAACTGACATGTTTCATCAGATAAAGTGTATTATATTACTGATGAAATGTTATGAATGTAGGGCCATATAGGAAATCGATCATCAGCCCATTTAACCACCGGGGAGCTGTCTGAAGTGAAATTATAGTATGAAATTACATAAGAGTGATGTCAGGCATGCACTACTCATTGTGATAAGCAGAATGTATGGATACAAATAAATGAGATGCTTGATTCCTGGTGCTGTGTGGACTTAAATGCACTCATTTGTCCATTCCTTCTTGATTGTTTGATTTTAATGCTGATATTCTGTGTGAAATTGAATGACTAATGTCCATGGATTATGGCTTCATGAAATGCATTGGCAAAGCAGTTTTTTTTTTTTTGCTGTTAAAAACTGTTTTTTTTTTTCTCGAAGCTGTGTGTTCTGTATCTGTTTTTGCAATTATGTTATTTTTGTTCACTTTTTGATTAACGGTTTAACAAGGATTTTATGATAGACTTAGTTGCCTTTTCTTAAAAATTGCTTAATTTTGAAATGTCTTAGAACAATTATACAAAACTTTGCAGATAATCAGCTTCATTGTTCAGAGAAAAATAGTTTTTCCCAAAAATATATGTTACAATTATTAACACCCCAAATAATAATTTTAAATAAAATTCAACTAAAAGGAATCTGCATTAACACGCTACTTTTAATCTAAATTCATCTCAATCTTAATGAACTGTACAGTGGCTTCCCATGGCTTTCAAATGGAAATTGGAAAATGAGGCAACAAACATCCATCAGTCACCCATCAACAGGAGGAAAGGGGGTGAGAATACTCAAAAGAAACAAGACGAAGGGCCATATTTACTGAGGATTTGCATTTAGGTTTTTAATTTTACTAAGGTGCTGCACCAGGGGTTTGCGCTGGTAAAATGAGGGAAATGCCTGCATCCTGAAAATGTGCGTGTTTGGGTTAATGCATATGTATTTTAGGGCGTTCTGACACGATAGACCGCAAAGATATGGGAGGAGAGAATGGAAATTTATGCACATGACCTCCTACAGATGATTTATCATGGCTGGTGGTCCTTGCGGCAAAGGTAATTGCATCTGTTTTTTAACGTCTGCAAAAAAGCAGGTGTGAACGTATTTCCGGCACAAGATCAGAAAGGCCATTCTTTAAGAGGAAACATCGTCAGCGTGTTGGAGTAGGGGAGAGTTGCCATAAATGTAGCAGTTTTCGGATATAGCTAATTTATGCAAAACATATTGAGCCTAGTACTATGAAATTTTACATAAAACCCAGGTAAGCTTATAGCAAATAGCCGACTTCACGGACCAATTTGGCGAGTGTTTATTACATATGCCTGTAAGCAGGTAGCTGTTTTTTTTCATTAATCACAACATCCAGAAAATGAGGCAACATCAACACAAAAAGCAAATTAGTAAAATTTATATTTTAAGAAATTAAATTCCACTTTAAAATGCCTAAGGTGTCCCCAAAAGGACACCGCATGTAGATGGTTTTCAACACCATCTAGTGTCCCTAATCTCCAAATCTGAAGCCCTCTCCCTGACCTCCCTGGGTACCAACCATCTGGTTTTCTCTTTACATGGCACTCCATTAGCATATCCAAAGTGAAAAAGAAAACGCACACTTTGTTTGGCAATGTGCTGACCAAGAAACTTGCAAATAAAACTGAAAAATAAAGGTTGCGCACTCTTTTCTCCAATGCAGTATTTAATAGCCAATGTTTTGGCAACCAAAAAGTTGGCTATTAAATACCACATTGGAGAAAAGAGCGTGTGAATACTGCATCGAAGAAAAGAGTTGGTACCCTTCAAAAGTCATTTGTTTGTGAATGAGCCAAATCATAAGGAGAAGGTTACAAACAAATAATAAAAACACTTTCTACTACTAGGTCAGTATTTACGTAGTTTAAAACCACTGGAACTGTGGCAAACGTGCCTGGTAGATGACACAAGCACACCATAACTCCATACATACTGAAGCATGAAACAGATGGTTTGGGAAGCAAAAAAAATCAAGGCCACAGCTGGAGATCTTAAGCACCTGGTTGCATCTTTTTGACATTAAGTCTCCAAATCTACCACCAGACACCACCTACATGCCGACAGACTTCTGGAAGTCTTGCCAGAATAAATCCTGTATTGAGGGCAAACAACAATAAGTGTTACAGCTTCAATTTTAACTAGATGCTAGGGTCAGATAAGACAAAAATGTAGGCTTCTGATCAAGCACACCAGCTGTGGTTTTGGCATTAGAAGATGGATGCTTATGTTGATACTGATGTTCATCTATGGTGAAGTATGATGGTGGATCCTTGATGTCATATGGTTGTTTTGCATCTGCTTGACCTTGGTTGTTAAGGCCAATGAACGCAAGCACCAAGACATCTGGGCCAAAATCCTGGTTCCCTCAGCCAGGAATCTCAAACTTGGCCACTAACGGATCTTTCAGCAAGACAATGATCCCAAGCATTCCAGAAAAATCAACCAAGAAATGTTTAACTCACCACAAAATGACTGTTATGCAATAGCCATCTCAGTCTCCAGTCTCAAAAATGTGCAACAAATGCAGACACAAGAATCTGAAGGTTCTTGAATAATTCTCTATCATGCAATGGCCAAAATGGAATTAAAATATACCTACTGATATTTATTTTTAAACAGTCATTTTTTATTTTTTAAATAGGTTTGGAGGGCATACCTGGCTGGGAGCAGAACATAAAAAAATTAAGGATATGAATGATAAAATCTCCAAGGGCAAATATTTATATATGTCACAATGCATGATTTGATGGCCTTAGAACCAATGGACTACATGAAACGTATTACAGAATATGACAAAAGCCTTTCTTTACATTGTACGGAAAATACTGTGCTTGCATTATCAAACCAAAGGTTCCATCTACGGCTAGAACTCCATAGTAGGGCCAGTGTAAACTTCCTGGTGCTAAACAGTCTGCAACTGCAAACTGTTGCCTGGACCTGGATTCTTTCCTGTGTTGATTCTTGGGAAGTCCCAACTGTCCAAACACTGTGATCATACAAACTACAGCAGGAGCAGGTGAGTCTAAGGCACCCATTTGGCATTCCTGTGAGTTATACATACACTCTGACTACCCAAACTGAACCTCCACGACACAGCAGAATCAGCAGTAATTAGTAAAGACTAACTAGCCAGCTTGCAAGGCTAATCCAATGCAGCATATTGCATGAATACCACTGAAACATAATTGTTTTTAAAGACGTGCATTTACTATATGTCATGAGCACAACAGTATAATTGTGCCACTTGGGAAAACAGCAAGCAGCCGTGTAAATATATGCAAATTTTCAGCAAACACCACACAGGTATTAACTATCACTTCAATTTTCTCTTACTGGGTAGGAATGGGCCCAGGTGCGTGCAATGCATACAACAGGAACAGAAAATCTGAGGTTATGTTTGGGGCAAATATTTCAATGCCATTCCCTGATTTTCAGAGGATATTTGATTTTATCAGAACTCGCCAGATGGCAGCCCTCCAGGCCAATGGCTGAGGAGTTTGGGCCTCATTCTTACAGTATGGACAAGACAACTCCATTACCTACAATAAGGTCCTAATCACAATCTGCGATGTAGTAAAAAGGCCAATGCCCCTCCGCCCAGAATCGCTGGAGAATGGGGATCACCCCCACTGCCCCTGCACTGCCCCCGCTCCACCCCCGCGCCGCCACCTCCCCTGAGTTTTCGCAGCCGGGACCTGGCGGGGCCTGAAACCCATGCAGATGGCGCTGGAGGGCCGCCACGCTGGGATGGACTTTTTTTTAAATGCCATTTTTCACTTGTTAGGTGAGCAGTGAGTGCCCGTGCACCAGCAGTCCAGGCAGCGCTGCGTGCCGATTGGACGCTTTACTGCCGACTCAGAGGCAGGCTGGCCTGGCCAGGGAAAGTGAGGTCACAGGATGCATTAACCCATTTACATCACAATAACAAAAACTATATTTCACATGAAGCAAATCATGACCCTTCCCACCAAGAGATAGGGATGCGATTGGGAGTTTTATTTATCTTCTCTGGGAAATGCATTAGACATATACATTGCAATGGCAACCTCAATACTACATTACATTTTAGGTAAGACAATAATCCATTATTTTGTTTTCCCCATGGTCTCACTTTCCCAGGCTGAAATAATAGTAATATCTGAATAGATTGTTGCAAAGCTAAATATATTTTCATTATTTTAACTTGATTCATTCTTATATCTGAAAAAAGATATATGTACCATTGTAGTTGTTCTACAATAAGGACAAGGCAATGTATTAAAATAACTGAATACAGGTCTACTTTAACCATTATGTTCTACCCTACTCATCATGACATTTTCTTCCTGGAAATATCGAGTTTCAGAGTGTGCTTTAACAAGATTACCTGGTTACTGCAGAACTGTCTCTACTTTCCTGGGTCTGGGTGCTAGCGCATCTCTTTGACTGGCCAGGCCTTTTGTTCCCTATTGTAATAGCATTAGATGTGTAGATGGTAACAGTGTGCAGACGTTGTGACTGCAGATGGTGACTGCGAGCCTGGCTGTTCTGTGTTCCTGGAGGCTCTGCACGCGTGCGAAGCAGCTCTTGTCCTCGCCTGCCGAAGAAATTGGGACCAGATGTGAGCCTTGCTGTGGTCGGCTGACGTTCATCTCTCCAATTACAAAAACGCGCGGAGCCAGGAAACAGCTGGGGCAGTGTGTGAGGGAGTGTGTGTGCGTGTGCGTGTGTGTGTGTGTGTGTGTGTGTGTGTGTGTGTGTGTCCCTGTGTGTTTGTGTGTGTGTACCTGTGAGTGAGTATGTGTTAGTGTCACAGGTTTGTGTATGCGCAGATGAGTGTTATATGTATATTTGTGCGCACACACGAACGTACCTTCACACACATACATACATGACACTCATGTATGCGTACAAGCACGCACATACACACAGATAACCCTCATGCAGAGCATTACTTCTGTGCCAGAGGTGATGACTGAGCAGAGCCGGCTCAGACTGGGTTTAACAGGCCAGCTCTGTAGCGTGTTCCCATAAATCACACGGGCCCACTCTCCTCTGAATCAGCCTCCCAGACGAGACAGTGCCATCAAAGTTCTGTGACTTTGATCCTTTCATTTGTTTATTCGTTTTCATTTCCCTAATGCATCAGGCAGTACCACTAGGTAAACACAGCACTTCAAATCCCACTAAGCGAAGTAAAACCATCTCAATCCCACTGTGCTTTGACTCAGCACTGGCATCGCACAATACTAACAATACCAACCTTACAAGACTCAGCACAGACATGAAAGCCCTTTCAGATGTGGTTTTGCTTTGAGAGGGAGGTCATTATGCCGCCCCATGGGAGAGAACGGCTTTTTGGGAGATTGCTTTTACTTTGTGCGCTCTCCCCCTCCCCTCTTTGAGAGGCAATCTGAGTACTGACATAAGCAGGATTAGGCCCCTCCCCCACCTGCCCCACGACCCATTTAGGATTATCCCCCCGGGGAAGGGGAGGCCGGCGCTCCCGGACACTACGGTGAAAGGACCCGAACCCCCCTCTGCGATTGGGGGGCCTGGCCTGGGCCCCGCTCTCGTCCACCTCCTCGATCACCCCCCCCCCCCCCCCCCCCCACCTTCCCCCAACTCACCCCCACGACACACCGCCTCAGAGTGGGGGGACAAAGAGCGACGGCCATCGGGTAGGCACAATCGAGGGATTTTGATTTACTCACATATTAAGCGACCGGGGAAATAAACAGGGACGCGAAGCACGCCCCTCGCGACACGCCCGCGCGACACGCCCAGCGTCCACTGGAACAAGCCCGTAATTGCAGGAAAGCTCTCAGCCATTTGCAATGAAAATGGGAGCCTCTCCAAAGAGCCTCTCCAACACAACACTTTTATTATTAGGTCTGTTGCCCGGCAACTCCAGATCATTATATTTTCTGCATTGTGATGATAACACAGCGCGGAAGTGACATTCTATTAGCCCGCCGTACAAACATGGCGGAATAATTTGCTTTAAAAGCGGAGCCATTCTGCAACGGAGCAGGGGCCGTGTTGAAACGCATCGCCACATAATTATTTCACTCTTGTTCAAAGTTGGGTTGAGCGAAAATGTGGAGGCAATAAATTGCCATAGACAACATCTTTGCAGGAGATTAGGAACAGGAGCACTTTGACTGACACTGAAATGTCAATTTTTCCTTACCTACTTCAGCGTGTATTCTTGAATAAGTTCACTTTAATTTGTAATTCTATAATATCACTGCCATCATGAGAATGGGGGGGCGGGGATCTTATCTAGGTTTTACCTCCAAATTGCATTTAAGAATGTACAATTATGATGAATGGAGCTTCAATTATTTTTTTAATGTGAAAAATTAAGTGTTTGATTGGACATTCCAATCACATACTGGTCTCTACAGTAAATAATCTGCACTTCCACCTGAACACCAGCCTGGGAAATGGTTTTTTAATAGATCCTAAGTGCCTTTTAAGATCGGGTAGAGATGCTTTTTTTCCTGAGATGGTGGCCAAGTGAAAGGGCATGGAGAGAAAGCATAACTAAGTGTCCATTAATGTAGTTCCACGACCTTCTTCCCTGACAGGACCAACATGGCGTCTGAACTGAGTGCGAAACTCACTCTCCGCCAATAAGCCTCTCAGTCATGAGGAGATACTGAGTGAGAGGCTGGCACTTACTCGTCCAGACTGACTTTTTTCAGTTACACCTTGCCAGTGAAACAACACTTAAGTACTGCTGTTAAATGTGACTGATAAAAGCTATTTTCTACCTTGACAGTAGTTTTCTGTCAGTGTGAGTAAATGAGGGCTATCATAACCACTGGGTAGACAGTTATGATAATGCGGTGTGATTTAGTCTTTGGGATGAATTCTTGAGTTGCCTAATTAAAAACATTTTGAATCCAATTACATTATTCAGCAACATCAGAACTCATAAATAGGTCATGCTAGAAATCACAAAACTATAAGAATAGGCAATGTTAAAAACCGTAGTGATTTCTGAGGTACTTACAACACTGACAGAGCAACACTGATTGGAAGACCTCAGTGTCACAAACAGCGTTGCTGTGATTCTGGAGACTGCGGCGATCTCAGAGGACGCGAGACTGTCAGCGCAATGAGCAGCTTACACACTGATAATTCCCATCAGGTGAAGATCCTCATTAGAGCGAGAGGAGCCAGGCAGCTCCGGGGTCGCGGGGTCAAAGGGTCACGGGGTCAAGGCTCCCGCCGCCGCGCCTGATTTCCCCGCACGTTGTCTGGGTCCCTGTCTGTGTCAGGCACCGGGGCTCTCATCAGCAGGAGAGCCTCTGAAAAAAAAAAAAGGAAGGGAAAGCAGAGGAAAAAAAATCGCCCAGGGCGGTCAGAGAGAACATCACCTGTGGCCGCGGCTGACTGACAGCTGGGTGTCCCTCCGCGCTCGGCGGGGTCAGCGCACGGGTCGCTCAGCCCCGCCAGCCAAACTCAAACGCAGCGTGCACCAGCCAGGAGGAGTCAAGGGTTGGGAAGCGGGTCGCCTGCTGCACGTTGAAAGCGGTGCGATTCCTATTGGCTCGCATTTTTGTGTGTATAGGGGGGGGGGGGGTTCGGAAGTAGTGAAAAGGGGATGGGGGGGGCGGGGCTGAGGAGCAGGTGGGGGTGTAATATACAAAATTAATTTGAAAATTGAAAATAGCTTCTCGCAGTTGTGTGGGAGTCATTACGATTGAGCGTAACGTTTATACCTACAGACAGAAATGACTTGGTTTGTATTATGTTTTAAGCAGAGCAGAAAAGAGGAGGCATCCATGTTTGCCATATTCTGCCTCTTTAATAGGGAAGACAGGAGTCAGTCCAACTTAAGTGCTCCGTTACATTATGTTGGTGTTTCTAATGTTGGATCAGACTGCTTGTGTGACATATTTCACCTAGTTGTAGAAAACAAAGTGAGGTTTGGACAGCTTGATTCTAAATGGTCTGAAAATGCATGGGGGACCACAACGGCAAAAACTTTGGTCACCAAGATATCTAAAACAGATGCCTGGATCGGTAAGCAGAACACTGACTTTGTGCGGAGTCATATATATTTGTTTCATTTTATGTATACTCTTTTGATGGCTGTGTACACTACCTCAGTTATTTTTGTCTACTTTGTTGAGGTTTTGATGGTTGGCTGATATGTTGGCCTTTCTCTCTCATCTATTACCTCACCAGCGCTAGGCATAGGCGACAAGGGTGGTCACCTAGGACGCAATCCGTCTGAGGGGCGGGCGCCAAACAAGCTTTTTTTTAATCCACCCTTTGCATCCTTGTTACTGCATATGGCATTCTACTCCTCCCACCCCACACCCTTCATCAGTGGAGTCACTCAGGACCCACCTTAATCTTTTGAAGACTGACCCAAGAGATTCAGTTCAAATGCCCTAAAACTGAAAAGACTCAGGTTGACACTCTGTACTTACTCTTTAAGGTGCCCACCCCCCATGCAAATATGCAATAATTTCTGAGTCTTAAATTACTGGGTAGGTAGGTAATTCATTATTGGTATAGAAGTCTTCACTTGTAGATAAATAAGCAATAATTATGATCATTTCAAAGATCAACTCAGTGACTATACGATTTATGTTGAATCTGTGATGCTGAAAACATATGCCCTAATGACTGTGTCAGTGTTCCTATGCAATATACCAACCTAAAATATTCAATAATGACCCTCAGGTAAAAACTGAATAGGGAAAAAACGAAAACATTTCAAAATCCAATGAACAAAAATGTGTGGGCCCACATATACAATATTTATTCAGGATAAATACTTTAGTTATACTAGGGGCTTAGTTTCCATCATGTCCATTTACATGCAGTCAGCCAGTCAAATTAGATTAGAAACCCTTAGTACCGTTTAAGTTACACACACGTATTCCATTTGAAACTTTCTGAACTACATTGCATTATAGAAAGAATGCAGTTCAGTTATATGAATACAAAGATAATCTACCATTTATTATGATCAGTTATGTTATTTTTTATTATCAGTGGAAAACTAAATCTATACAGAAATGTATAATAAAGCCAAGCCAAGTCTGTTTCACCCTATATCGCAGTACATTAAATTTGTTTTTTTTTTGTTATGGTGACTTGATGACTCGATGAAGGATTTTTTCCTCCCTGAACCTGGATGTAACACTTGAAACTTTGCCCAGGGATACTTTCTTGTCAGACATCACCAGTTTCTCTGGCTCACTGAAAGATCATTAACAATTTAGAGGGCAAAGGCCCCAGACGCACTTATTGCTGTCAAGTCTGATTCAATCTCCGTTACCCTGGCTCTCCTAATAAACTGAGTGCTCCTGCCACTGTGACTAACATAGACTCATCTGCAACATCATATATCACATTCGGGGCTCTATTGTGCAATTCCCTGCACAAACACGGAAAGGGTTTGACCCTTGGCAATCTGAATGACTGTTGCAGTTCTCTTGTTGTGTGTTTTTGCTCCATTTGACTTCATTTTTGTGTTTGGAGATTGATAACTGAATTTAAAGACTTTTTCCGACATCCCAGAATGACTCAAGGACTCTGCTGGAAAAATATCACCTGTGTGTTTGTTTTAACTCTCACTGAATGTGGTGATGAAACAGCTCCTGGACTTGTGGACTTTCTTGTGTTTACGGTATTGATGAGCTGTCAAGAATCCCGTCTGACAAACACGGGTCATGGCGGTGCTTTTACACAAACACCAACTCTCTGTGTTAGTCATGGCATATTCAATGTATATCAACTTCTGGAATTAGTGCAAACTATTAATTTTTATGGTATTTAATGTCTCATTTTCCTTCTTTGTATTTATAATTCTGTCAGTGGCATAACAGTATCAACAATGGACCATCCAATGACCGTGGGGGGAAATGAAATTTCAGTATTGATGTATATTAAAATATTAATGCATAATTGGAAGGCCTAGGTTGTAGTGGCTAGCTAAAGCATGTGTAACACGCAGTAAATGAGTGGCAGTTTCATGAAGGGTCAGATGCCCTTTTGTTAATTTATGGGATTTCTGTATTTCCTTTGCTGTGGTACTGAGAAAACAAGGATGATGATGTTTGTGTGCACTTTGAAAGGTTTGCTGATGCTGGTGAATTATGCACACAAATTCCCAGGCAGAACATTCAATAATAATGAAGAACTTCTGGTTGTTCCAACAGTACAGATTTGAAGATCAGCTTAAATGAATCAATAAGCGAAAGTTACATAACAGCTATAGAACTGTTCAAATAGACCCACATACTGTGCTATATCCTAATACTCCCACTTCGAATGAAAGGTATGTGAAGCGCACAAATATTCATTGTTTTAAAAAAAACCTTCCACTTATTTAAAAAATATTTAATTATAAAAGCATGCTGCATGTATATGGCAGTGGACTGCTCAGAGCCAATCAGAATTTAATTAGCCACATCAGCAAACAACAGCTCGATCTTCCAGCTCTCCTCTCTCCGACACGGTGCATTATGAGCAGACAACGGGCAGACACCCACCTCATTCCTTGACCCTCATCACTTTTGGCACAGAGAGATAAGTATAAACGTGACATCACCACCGCAGGGGCTCTGAGGCAGCTGTGCACTTTTCATTTCTTCATGGGAGGGTAGAATGACATTTCTAATTTAATTTGGTGATATTTATTTGGGAGCTTTCTGATATCTGGGTTGAAATTACTCATTTGCTTAGCAGCCCGCCTTATCTCAACCACCTCACAATGCAAACAATTTTCCAAATGTTACTCATTTTCTGACCTGGTTTCACAGACTGATTTTTAACGGGACAATTGAGGTGAAATTAAATTGCACAAATTTTGCAGTTTGAAAAATTTAAGGGTTGTGTGGCAATTCTAAGGGTACCATGACAGTGTCATCCAGAATTCAAACCGGTAACTATAACCACCACTTTCCAATCCTGTCCTGACTTTTCCATGAAAGGCAAATACTGGTCTCCAGGTTTCAGAGGACGCAAATTGTCCAGCTTTAAAATTTGAGACAAGAACAACCATTTCAACTATCAAACACAAATGAGTTCATGATGGTGTTATTTGTTATTGCAATATGAAGTATTTTTGCCGACACATTGACAATGGACATGTGCAAGTGAATTGTGTTTGTGGTCATCAACACCAGTTCCAACAATTTCTAGTACATTACATTACATTATAGTAGGAATCACAACATCCAAAGGTCCTTCCAGTTCACCCTCTCTCACTCACCCCCTCACTTCTCTTTCTCTACCCCCACATATGGCCGTGCATTCTAATGCACAGAGCCAGAGCTGTCAGAATGCCCCTAGTTCCTACAGTACAGCCACCTTTCCTGGCCTTTCCACGTATAGTTAACAAAAGAGGGGGGTAAACCCTCCAAGGACTACAGCGAGTTTCTCCACTTATTGAACTCATGAATAATTCAGAAATACAACATAGCAGTAGTGTGTGTGTGTGTGTGTGTGTGCGTGTGTGTAGCAGGGGGGTTACTGGGCATGTGTATTCACCAGGGAATTTCTGTATCTACGTCCATTGATCACGGTTTGGCCACCTTCCACATACTATATCAGGAATGACCTGGCCGCTGAATGCTTTTCCAATTAAAACCCCTAAGACCCATATCCTATGGTGGCTATTTTGCCACTGACATCTCTTAAAACATACAATTCTTGTTCAATGTACCTAAATATCGTAACTCCGTGGGGGCATTGCTTATATTTACAAGAACTTTGTTTATCCAGCCATGGTTGCATGGCATTTGGGATATTCCTCATCGCAGCACCCCTGGAGGTGCTTGTTCTATCTTTATCGCATCAGTGTATTATTCCAGCACTACAGACAGCCAATCAGTTCAATCGTCAGAGGACTGCGTGTGCTACCTGGCAGTGCAGAGAATTCTCAGCTGAGATGTTATAGTAATCTTAGGTTTTAACTCACTCAGTTCCTTACAAAGGAAGTTCAGTGTGGTAGTATGAGAATTATGTTTTTTTTGCTTACTTGTACTATATATGAGTGCTCTGTTTTCGTCATGGTAGAAGGATTTCAGTACATATGATATCCTGGTTAATCAAAGCTACGTGGCCAGGGGAGCATACAAAGATTTCAAAGCTAAGATGGGTGACGAAAATTGTTCTGGGGTTCAGACGGTGGGACAAAACTTTAACACAGCACTACGGTTAATGCATTTAACAGAAGCAAATTATGCCCGTTTCAAAAACAAACACATCTCAAACAGCCCAGAATGTCAAGCATGACACATTTCAGCATAACCAAAGTCTGCATTTTCCATTTTGGTAAACCGTATGCATACTGATGCTTGTTTGCAAAGAGGAAATGAAAGCTCCAAATTAAATCAGAAGGAAGTTCAGAAAGCCCATTTATCACGAGCGGCTAAGTGTGAAAAATGGAATACATCAGGCAGGTGGGCAGGTGGGTGAGCGCTTTTATTCTATTTTCCGTGTCCTTTTTTATGCTTAGCGTCTTGCTGTGCTGTTAATGGGTTTCTGGTTTGATGAGAACCCGTCCCAGGCTTTAACGACGCCCCCACACAGATATCGTCTCTCGATTAGGAATCGCCTGAATCCGGGGATAATGAAGGAGGGGATCGGCGAGGGACAGGTTTTGCATGGATACCGGGTTTCGCCGGATAATGCAAATCGTCTCCAGATGCTTCCACTACAGAATTTAAATAACGGGGTGCATCGTCCCTTTTACACCTGAGCCACAAGGGAACTTTGATTACCGGCTTTGATAGACCATGGAAAATGTCTCTCTCAAAACCCAGCCATTAACAAAAGGCCTTTTAATCACTATTCATTAATTTCACCTCTGTGAAGCCCATGTTCTCAAATACGGTTCTACCCCCCCCCCCCCATTCCTCATCAAAGCATTCCTAATTGCCTCATAATATGAGAAACCGAGGTGACACGTGTTGCGCAGGTTTGAAACGGCAGTTCAAAGGGAGAGAAACATTGGTGAGCTGTGAATAAGTGTAAAACAAAAGCACCCTTTAAGATAGTAATGAACGTATTTGTTCATGTGCGGGCGTACTGTCAGGGTCTCTTCTATAGTCAGTACATCCTTCAGACTGTAGTGGGTACTGGTGAATCAGGCAGCAATGAAAGCAAGGTGCATGCAGGTTTCTTCAAGTTAATTTTATGACTTTTTAAGACCTTTTTTATGCCACATGAAATGAGATTTAAGACTCATTTTGCTACACAATATACAAGCGGAAAACCACTATTCACAACTGAATATACCAAAGGTTCTGAAATTCCTAATGAACAGTATATAAGTAAAAAGACATCAATTATTTATATATTTTGGCTAAAAGAGCGCTGAACGTAGATTCAACACAACACTTATGACACAACACATATGTGTTGCTACAGTGTACAATGGCACTCATAACATCTGCTAGCATGTTGGTAACAACATAATGCAATTATGTCCAAAAGGCCTGGAGAAAAGAAAAGGTGTGCAGTAAAGCACAGACAAACTCCTTTCACCCTGCAAGTCTCATTGAGTCCAAACAATGCGAGAGACAAATTCACAGTTAAATAATACAACCCAAAATGTGAAAAAAAAGTCTAAAGTAACATTTACGATCAGATTCTGGAAGAGCAGTTTTCGTGCCACCATGCTACACAAAATGGAGCCAGAGACTGGGCAGTAAGGAAAACAGGGGTACTCATATGGTCATGAAGTTCAGGCCGGGTCCAGGTTGTCCACTAAGCACATGAGATACTAGGCCTAAGTCTTTCATTTCCCAACATTTCAGCCTTACATGGTTTTATACAACAGGTTTCATTAACGTCAATGCAGCCTCATGCTATATACGGCACAAACCAAAGTTAAGCCCGTTTCAGTAGTCAGACTCCTTTTCTCATGGAGTATTTGCAAATTGAGTCGAGAAGAATAAAATGAGGAAAAAATCCTTATCCTTGCCTTTCAGACTCTGAGGAGGCCTATGAATCTTATCTGATTGTAACCCTCCAGGACAGGAGTTTTATATCCCTGGACTAGACATTTATGACTGTAAATGTGTACAATTATTATTTTCGCCATTCCATTTAGATTTTGCTGGTATGTGAATGTACGTTCAATGGAAAATACTACTGCACACATAAAACAGCATTGCAGTACAAAGGGTCAATGTTCTCCTTATGCAACATTCATTCTCTTATGCACATAGTTATATTTAAAGTGTTATCTCTCCAAGGAATTTTCCATGTCAAATAAACCTTTCCCACTCATTTATTAGGGCTATGAAGTCAAGAAGAATTTGTTCCCTTGCACTTGTTGGTAAATTGTCTTCTGAATGTCTGAGTGCCCATTAAAAACCATTAAGGCTTCAACTGTACCAGATGGGATTTGTTTCAAAAATAGTTTCCATGGTACCAGGTTAAATACAATGAGGAGGGGGAGGGGTTCAAATACTTCACTTTGCTTGAGTTTTCTACTCAGTCATTAAGTACAGTAATGCTTCAGTAGATTTTCATTGAATGTTGTTAGAACTAATAGTCAACATGATAATCACTTTGTTAAAAATGAAATCTAAAAACAGTAAGTAGCAATGAATGCTTTAAGACAGAGATGATATATTTTTTTAACAAGCGCGAATCCGCAATAGCTGTGACCGCACACGCGCATGCATCAACGCACATGCCCTCACACAAACACGTGACCTCTTCTTTGGCTCATGACCAACCTTTCCACAAAATCTTGTGCAAATCTGTGAATCCATTCGGGAATTATGCGCCTTTTTGTGATAGGCCACGCCCATCACCACGCCCCCTCTTGGTCAATCAGCCTGAAAGTTACTCAACTGTACCTTCCGGTCATGACCAACATCTATGCCAAATTTCAGCCTCCTGGGGCGAAAACTGTGGCTGCTATGGGGTGTGACACTTTTGTGGACAAACCGTCCGACAGACAGTGCTATAGAGCTGCGGTCGCGGCTAAAAAAAACACCGTACAAAACTTATGTGATATGTACTGATTTGGGAAATGGGTTTCATAGAAGACTTGCATAAAATTGCTTTCTTTCATATTTCTTATGTAAATTGCCTTGCCTCAAACAGCTTCTTGACATTTTGCAATAGTGTATTTACGTTTTTGGCTAAACATTTGACTGGTAGGGGTAAAGAGAAGAAAGCATTTCCTGCTCTTTGTGAGCAGTTTCAGGTGATTGTTTTGTCAGATCTCTATGAATATGGAGTTTGATCACTGTTGCTTCCTGAGCAGGCA
This sequence comes from Anguilla anguilla, assembly GCF_013347855.1. NCBI lineage: Eukaryota > Metazoa > Chordata > Actinopteri > Anguilliformes > Anguillidae > Anguilla > Anguilla anguilla. The sequence continues at coordinate 30,479,288 of NC_049208.1, read as the reverse complement.
GTCAGAAGACTTCGCCTTTAACAGAATAACACTGCCAGATTTTTTTGGATGCTGCCTCTCACCACATCACGTTTTCCCGTGCACGAGCTGCAAGGGCACCGAGGGTTCCGGCGGGGCGTTCATCAGGTGCTAAAAGGCCCGTGCACTCTTTTGCAGACTGTTGAACAAACCCCTGTCTGAATCTGAAGCATGCCAACCTCATGCGCATTATAGTGAGGGACAGACGAACCTCAATCCATTCCTGACTGTGGTTCTCACCAGGTTGCTCTAAATGAGGGAAATTTTTCTGTTCTTTCATCTCACTGATCACACTGTCGGCTAATAATAGCTCTGATTATTCAAACTCTGCCCAGCTGAGGACTTTTGCTTATTGAGGTGAGTGCGTTTCCCCTCTCTTTTACACGAACAGGCCCCAGCGTTCCATGGCCACCTGAGAATGCAGACTTGGACGAAACGCTGTTTTTTTGTTGAGATAATTAGGTAAAGAGCTTTCTCGGCCACAAAACCCGGTTGCCTGGTAACGGCTACGCAGGGCAACTGTGGAGGAGAAGGCTGAAGAGATGTCACTAGCTACAGATGACAATGAAACTCCATTAGCAGATTCATAAACCCAGTCAGGTAATTACGCTTGTCTCAGAGCCACATGTAGCTCTAGACATTTCTGCAAGTGAATTATATCTCAGGTTGACAGAATCATTATAAGATGGACACTATATTTGCCCAGTACACCAATCCCAATGGCGACCTGTCCCATTTGACAATCATGAACATTGGCTGCAAATTGGCCGCAAGTACCTCACCTATAGGTGATGGATGGAGTGTTAGCAACTCACTTTAGATTGCTTTGTGTTTGTGGATGATGAATGATATATTTATAATGTTTCTCACATTACAGCTATGACCTGTCAAGTGCTCTTCAAACACCACAATGCCGCCTCCGTAAAGCAGCCAGACAATGAACCTGACTACCTGCAGGGGACGGCATCCAGCTGCACACCCCCAGCCCTCTCCAGAACACACACGCATCTGCCTCACACCCACCTGCCCTGCCCAAAAGTGCCTGCACCCACAGACTGCAAGTACTTCCGTCAAGAAATGGTAATGTATACTTTTAAATATCAGATACTACATGCCCATGCTATATAGGTGTATAGTGAAATACGCACAAATGTTTAGTAATAAATAAATAAATAATGTCATGACTTGAACACAATGCAAATACATTTGCTATTACTTAGCAAGATTATGATAAAGATCCAAGCCCTCTTAAATATCGTGAGTCCCTTATCCTCTGGGTGTTTTCTCTGAAAGCTTTGAAAGTGATCTCCTGCTCCGGGTATCACTGAAAGTGCAAAGGACAAGCAGAGCTCTGAGCCGTGGACAGGGCAACACAGGGGCGCCCTGTTTCATAGGATTATCCCTGCATCACCCCTCACTCAATGTTTAATCTCTGCTCTACATGGTTTCCAGTGAGTCGTAGGTAAGAGGGAAAAATAATAATAGATCCCCCAATAAGAGATCCCCAAACCAACCCCCACTGAACTAAACATCCAGAACTGAATTCACTATTATGCACTGTGCAGTCTGTAATGGCACATCTCTGTGACAAAGCACCTGTCTATACCATGAATCATCAGGGGCCCAGCACTTTGTCACCTAATGGAAGGTATCATGCCACCTGAGAAGGCTTTTAAAAATGTGTACCACATTATATCCTGGCCAGGAGAGCAGGACAGATCAGACATCTCTGATTTTGGTTGGATAAAACTGCGGGGTTTGGGGGGTGGGCGTGGTATGCTCTGATCATTTTGTTGTAAGCGGCTTTCAAACAATTTTATTATACACTTGTAAATAACTTGTCTACCGTATATTATACAAATAGTACATCTCTCCATAACTTTCAAAGCACACAAAGCACTTGTTATTTTGGAGGATTCAAACATAGCAGTTGGACGCTTGGGATAAGAAAACTTCATACATGCTATTTACTGAATAATTGGCTCAAATTAATTATGTTTTTTTTATAGAATAAGAATTCAAGAATTCATATCTTCATAGAATATTAACAGATAACCTGTTGCGGATTGCATCATTAAGATAACTAGTAATTACGTTTGAGCTAGTACTCAAACTTGAGTTTGTGCAATTATGAATATTGTTGCATGATAATTAGTGGACTTTGAAAAACATACTGTTCTTACCTCCAATCAGAGCAGCCCACATTGTCCTGTGGTTGACTAACTCAGCCAGGTGGGTCCCCTGAGGGGTGTGTGGGGAGGGACAAGGGCAGGACTTGGGGCAGGGGGCACCAGAGGTCTCCTCTCTTTTCCCAATCCTGCCTCTCTCTGGTTTCTCCTCTCCTTCGGGCGACCCACTTCAGGGCCTGGATCGGATGCTGTTGTTATTACTCCTCCTCTTTGATCCATTCATGTGTGAGGCCACAGTGGGGTAGCTTGATGAAGGATTCCTCAAACTGCTACTCCTCTTACTGAAGGATACTGGCCTATTGTTGACCGACTCACAGCCTCCCAGCCCAATTTGGAGTTCTGTACCCCCCTACCCTTTCTAAAACAAGAGGCCGATCCCTTTGAAGTTGCCCCAGCGAGGCCTGGAATTGAATACAGCACTGGCAGGGCTTCAAACTATATTGTTGTTTTGGCAAAGCCACAGTGAAATTCCTCTGCAGAAAAACTTATCACAAGCGGCTGGAAGCTACTCTCATCACCATCCCCCATTCCCAAAGCAACGCTGAGGGGACTCCACTCCTTTCCATTACAGAGCAGGTGGGAATCCAGCAGGGTAATATTCTGTGTCGTTTGTAACCAACACTCAATTAAGCCGTGGTGTTGAAACTAATCCACATATTGCCAGGAAATTAGCGACAGTTCATAAGAACGTTGAGCGTAAACCGATACATTAGCATTGTGGTAGCTACGCTTTCTTAAATTCGACTGTGCAAAAACAAACACGACGGTAGTCCGTTTTACAACCTCACATCGTGGGGGAAAACATTGCATTTATGTCAAACACACATTCAGATTGCTTCAGATCGCGATATCGCTCTAAACTCAACGGTGACGTAACCAACCATGTGATGTTTGGACCAATAGCTCAGAAGGGGAGGTCGGAGAACAAGAAAGACATTTAACAAGTTCTCCTTGTGGGCCGTCGCACACTGCACCGTGAGAACACAACGCTGCGTGTTTTTGTTCTTCAGTTGTTCTCATTGCGTCTTTTTGCTCAAAAAGTTCTACTTCTTACTAAGTATACTGCCTACTATAGTATTCTACTTAAGAGAAGGATGACAGAATCGGGGATCAATGGCGGCTTTCATGCTGACTTTAATCTAAATTATTAGATTTGAAATGTGTTCGGTCTGTTTTCACGCAACAATACCCAATGACTACTGCAGGCATTACATTTTGTGATTGAAAGATAGAGGAAATGAGGGATTCGTCCTCCAGCGGTAATCGTCTCCACTTTGTGCTTCAGTTTGGATAAAATCGCGTAGGGCCTACAGAATGTGGTTTGCTTCCGTTGCTTAACTGAGTTTCCCAAATTGTTCTCTAATGCATGAACACTCAAATGAAGTTAGTTTTCTAGTAAAACTATTATTACAAAAAGCACATTCTTTTTAGATAAATGCCGGCGCTTTTTATAATTACTGATTTATTGCTTGGCAGCTGTTGTCATCAAGGGGGTGACAGTATTGAATACAGTAGCCTATGCACTCAGTATTACTTTAGCAATATTTCCGGATTTAAAGCAACCTATAAAAATCGGAGTCAGTGGTCATAATAGCCTAAATATGTGCTCCGACAGATAAATAACAACCAAATTTGCGCTAACCGATTTTAATGGCTGTGAATCAGCTACCCTGTCATAGGCTACAAAATGTCAGTACTGCTGATAATTCCGCTTGCTATTCCTGAGATGCACACTTTAGCCTATAGATCTTTGTTTGACAACAGGTCAAACGCAGAACTTATTTTGAAAAAGGAATAAAAAGCAATAACCGCCCAGACTCACAGAAATCCTAAACGGTGTCAGAAGGGAGCTAAATACTTTTGATTGACATTTACAAAGTTGAACCGTGTTTTGTACAGTTTACTTAGGGGAAGCGTTGGCAGTGCATCTAATTAGAGTTCTTTGTCGACTGAGATTTACACCTGAATACTGGGGTTGGCGAGAACCGGCTTACATTTCCTTAGAAAACTCTAGATTTCACTCAATACAAGCTTATTATACATTTTTGAGAATAGCCAAAATCATACAACCACCCTTTACGATTGAATGTTTCATTGTTCAAAATATGGGCCGTAAATTATAAAACAGGTTATGGAGTACATAGTGTATTTTTAGTGGGGGTTTCGGGCTAAATTCTTTAAATGTTTGCAGTTTGGAACCGCAAGTTTAGCGTTTAGAAAAGTTATGTAGTCGATAGATACCTGGCCTACTTAATTGCGATAAACTTTAGTGTACATACCCAGCAATGTCTTTCAGCATTAACTTTTCTATAGTTTGACTAAAATAATACATAGACACACACACGTTCTAGATTGATATAGCCTAACGTATATCAATATACCTTTAGTTTTACTCATACACTAGGCCTACTAGCAGAGAGGGGGGAAAAGCCAATGGATGTTTAGGAAGTAGATCGTCTAACGGGACTAACATATCGTTGAGCAGAAAAGTAGTCCACATCGGGCAAATGACACGTTTTAAATAATTTGCGGGGTGTGTGAGACAAAATATTTTTAACTACTTCATGAAATACAGGAAAATAGGCTATAAAGTTATTTGAAGTAGACCTTTAGGAAGTGTGGCAGGTCCATCTCTCAGGAACCAGTCCATTTCAAATGTTTGTTTATAATCACGCATGCATTTGAAAACGTGCGTGTGAGAAGGTTGCAATGATCCAGTTAATTCTATGCCAGCCTTGATAGAGCAGATGTTTGTTCATTTTGCCAGCCTGCCACCTTTGCCATTCTATATTATCCCCCCTGAACCAATAGTATACATAATCAATATAAGGCCCACCATTTCCAGAAATCATTGTTCCATCAACCTCAGTAGTCTGACTAACATTACTTACCTGTAATGGGTTTCAAAACCGATTTGTATTCAAGTAACAGCTAAACTAAATTTAATGAAAAGCAGAAATAGTGTGAGCTTGCATACTGTGACTCAAGGAGTAGTTCGAAAATGCTGGCAACTGTGATACAGCTTTACAAAAGCGTAAGTGGAAATCTTTTTCAGCAAATTAGAGAAATTACCTACACAGGAAACCTGAAATAAAAGTCCATTTTATTGTTTAGCCATGTCATAACCATGTTTCCAAAATAAGCACAGCAGGCTACAACAACTCGTTTTCATTAAACTACCTTCGATAGCATTTTTTAAAAAAAGAGAAAAAAAAAATCCCCCCCACCCCACCCCCAACCCAAAAAGAAAAAAAAAAAAAAAAAAAAAAAATGCACCCCACCTCCCCCTTTGGAACAACTGTGACACTGAAAACATTTTCTATGCTTGATTAAGCATTTATAAGAATGCATTTCCCCATTTGATTTTATATAAAAGCTACACAATGTTACACTTTATTCCGAATACAATTAAACTGATTAAGTATTAGTGTTCTACACCATTAAGTGATAAAATTTTAGAAACTGATGGAGCATTACCACTATAACTTAACACTACAAGAGACTTAAAGGAATACAAATGACTGCAAAAAAATAATAAAAAAGACAAAAAATAAAGTCTAGGGCTAGATTTAAAGCAAGCTAGGTCAGTACCATACAGAGACTGAGTAATAAAAAAATAGTGTAAAAAAGAAACAGGCAAGGCTAGGGTTTGGAACTCCATCTTTAGATCCACCTCTTCTGCACTCTCCCATTATGCATCCGCTCCAAAAATTCCTTCATAGTACTCCACGTCAACCAAAAAGGACCAGAACAAAAAAGTTATACTTCCACGTGTTCCCATAGGAAACTCAGCTTGTGTTAGTGTGTCAGGCACTTTCCGAGATACTAGCCCCCTCCACTCAAGACCTCCAGCAACTCTACAGGCCAAATCACGATGCAGGTTCATTCAGACGATACAGCTGTGGAGAGAAAGAATCGCAACTGAGAATCGGCTTCCGTCTTAACCCTCAAACACTTCAGTTTCTGTGAAATCTCATTTTGTCCATCAGGAAGTACATTAGGATTCCTCGCTTGATATGCACGTTACGTTTTTGGCATAAAAAAACTGCAACAAGTTAAAACGTTTAAATCAGTTCCTTGAATTTAACAATATTGTGTTCTCAAGTTCAAGGAACGCAGGCCTGTGGACTCGCTCACAGGTGCGTGCGGAATTGCGTGAGACGTTAAACTCACAAAAAGCCCGGTTTGTGCAATACAGCACCGCGTTTTACGGGCTTGACAAATTCCCAACCAGCTAAATATACAAGTCAGCGCTCAATGTGTGCGCCATGTGTTTCTCATTTGTATTTAAAAGCCTACACAAGGAACACTTCAAAGAGCCTCAGAAGGTTATACATTTGGTTCCCAGCTCCATTAAATGTATGGTGGGAATCCCCCCCCCCCCCCCCTTGTTAATGGTCCAATTTCTGGCGCTGCTTAAGCAGAACCTTTATGAATGAACTTCAGAACAATGTGTCAGTAAGTGTGCCAAAACCACTTAAAGGTACTGTGGGTGTGGGCGCACAGATCTGTGGGGGTTGGGTGCGTTGGAGGGAGAAAATGCGCCAGACCAGTTTATAACAGTTCGGTTTTGAACAGACCCCCCTCATTTTCCTGGAATTTCATTGGCTTCAAAATGGCATTCCTTACCTAAAAAGTAGTTATTTACAGATCGGTGTCAAACCAGGCCAGCTGATTGCTGTCGCCTGGGGGCAGCCCGTCGATCAGGTCCTGGGCGTGTCCCAGGTCGGGCAGGCCATCGACCGGGTACTCCGCGCCGGGGTGGTGACCGCCCATGTCGTGGTCCATCATGGGGTCCATGCCCATAGTGTCCTGGCCATAGCCCGAGTGGAAGGAGCGGTAGCTGGGATCTGTGGGGGACAGGAAAAGGACATTAAAGGAGGGATAGTAGCGGCATCCCTGAAAATCTGAGCAATGTTTAACAGAGGATGAATTTCCTCCTCCCAGCAGTTAACAGACTGGTCTGTACACACTGGCAAATGCCAGCTGGCTGCTTGTCTGGAGAACGGAGTTTGAGGACACTGAAGTCAGCCAGGTGAAGATCAGGCTTCCACTCCACTTGTACCACAGGTACAAGGCCTATGGGATTACCTGCCACAGGTATGCATGACCATATTCTCAGAAGGCCAGCCTGTGCGAGTATGAATTGTAAGATGCAGCGACTGTGCTGGGAGTAAAGACCAAGGCTGGCGGAGGTTTACGTACCATCCGGGCGATAACCGAGCGAATCTCCCTGGGCACCGATGTCCAGGCCGAGGTCTCCAGTCTGCATCCCGGACGGAAGGAGAGGAAAGAACAGTGAGGCCACACAAGGGGGAGGGGGGGGAACAATATAAATAAATAAAATTTAACCTCCAAAGAATAGTCTGCCAGAAAAAACATTAGCGATGTTCACTGCAGTTCAAAGTCAGCTACATTTGCGAAAACATCTTGTCCCAATACAGAACATTTCCCAAGAATAATAAACAGGCTACGCGTAACGCGAGCTTTCATTTCTCTGGTACAATGGCGTGCTTAAAGTGCAAGTCCCGGGACGGGGCTGTATCTGGGGCGAGACCACGCACCTCGTTCCAGGTCATGGGCTCCGTCCTGAAGAGGGAGCTGGTGAGCTCGACGGACAGGCGCTTCTTGTAGTCCTGGGGCTTGTCCTCGGACATGCGGAAGAGCACGGCGGCCGCGTACGTGGCTGTGGGAGAGGAGGGCGCACTCGTTAGGCTGGAAACGCACTCCAATAACCTAGCGCTACGTGCATGTGAAGCGGCGTGCTTACTTTCTGTCTGACTGGAACTATTTTTCTGGTACACGCACTAGCATTCTGCATACGCGTTTGCGCATATTAAATCACTCACCCACGCCCTCGTTCCGGGAATGCAGGAGCTCGGTGAGGGGCGCGGTGGCTCCCTCGGCCTCGATGGCCTCGGCCGCCTCCTTGTCCTGGGCCAGCTCGCAGAGCACGCCTGCGGCCACCCTCTGAATGTTCTCGATGGGGGAGTACAGCAGCTGCGGGGGGACACAACGAGATGAGTTATCGGCACAGCTTCGAAGCACAGGAACAGGCCTCACATGCAGCCCTAACAAAGCGCGCGCCCTACCTGAACGAAGAGAGGAATGGTGTTCAGGCCCCTGATGACGATTCGGTTGTGCACGTCCCTGGCCAGGATGTGCAGCGCTCCAGTGCAGCCCTCTACAATCTCCTCCATACGGACGCCCTCCTGCAGGTCAAAAACACCACATTTAGCCTTTCTTCATTTCAGCAGTCACCACAGGCCTGAGAGAGGACTACCACCCACAGCGGTTCATTACATTACATTACAGGCATTTGGCAGACGCTCTTATCCAGAGCGACGCACAACAAAGTGTATAACCATAACCAGGAACAAGTATGACGAAACCCCTAGAGAGGTTCCAAAGATCAAATCAATGCAGTCCACCCAAGCCACTGAGGCTGAATAACGCTGGCACTCACCACAAACTGCTGCTGCGTCCCGCCCATGGAGGTGCGCCTCTGGGTGTCCTGGTGGGCCCGGACCAGCAGCTGCACCAGCCTGGGGATGGCGCCCTGCTCCCGCAGGGGGGCGTGGTTGGCTGGGCACAGCGCCAGGTTACGGATCAGCCCCACAGTGGCCTGAGGAGGAGCGGGAGGGTTAGGGCTTTTTAAAATGGGCACTACGGACCAGGTTCCTCACCTGGACCACACACCGTATGGCTCCACGCAAGGGATCAACTCAAGAAACTGCACATACACTTTAAAAGATCTGCAGACTGCAGGTCAGTGAATTTAAGTGAGCCCTGCCATCCTTGTGTAACTTGGGGATCAAATGACATCAAGCTTAAAAATAGAGGAAGTAGTGCCAAAAACAGTTTAGGATTTCAAAATGTGTTCACATTTTTGCATAACTGAAGAGTTCATGACACTAAATAATACAAGACAGGATGTGAAACTAATGATTAAAAGGAACACCCTACAATATTTCTGCTATGGTCACAGCTACTAGGCGTGGTATTGAGCTGGTCTTGCGCAACTTGACCCCAGGAAGCCGGGCCGGACCCACTTACCTTGATGAGGGGCCAGTGTGAGGGAGGGTGCAGGAGCTTGACCACCACGGGCAGGCCGTAGTGCAGCCGCACGGCGTTCTGGGCCATCTCGGCGTCCTGGTGGCGGCTGGTGAGGTGGCGCAGGGCGCAGACGGCGGGCTCGGTGATGTCCTCGCGGTCGCCGGCGCGGAGCACGGTGCGCACCAGCGCCTCGATGCCGCCCACCTGGCACACCATCATCTTGTTCTTGTAGTTGTTGCAGGTGAGGTTGGACAGGATGCCCGCCGCGCACGTCACCACGTTGATGTCGTCCGAGCCCAGCAGCTGCACCAGCGTGCCCAGCAGCCCCTCCATGCCCTCCTGTTCCGTTAAGAGGGGAGAGGCAGAAAAATTTCATGGCAGGCCTTGCCCACATAAATGGATTGCTGTAAGCTTATGAATGTATCTGGCTTCTTCAACTTTGCTTTCCTCTCCCGGAGATTAAACGTACTCCCATCGGTTTCAAATCAAAACAGGCCTGGAACCCCTTTCCAGGCATGATTCAGGCCAAATCTTTCAAAAGTTACTTTGCATCGCATTTAATGTGTATACTTTTGTAGAACACCAATCAAGTCGAATATTCTCAGGTATCATATTCCAGAAGTACTGGTAAGCCAAGTTAAAGACACAGGCCTGGGTAATGTGCGCTTTTTTTTTACCAACACTGGCTTCATATTGGCGTGTAAGCAGGGAAAAGGCTACTTTTTACCTGCATCACATCTACTTCAGCTAAAGGCGTCTTCTCCATGGAAAGGTAAGGAGACAGAAAGAGAGCTCTTATGTAGGAGGAATTCAGGGCGGAGCACAAGAGGAGCGTGTGCGGGACGTGGGGGCGCTCCTACCTGCTTGGTGGCGGCGTCCGACAGGTTCCTCAGGGTCCACAGGCAGTTCTGGACCAGGCGCTGGCTGGGATCGGTCAGGTGCAGTCCCAAGGCCTGCATGCCGCCTGAAAGAAAGAGGACTCATTTAGCCAGCGCCCCAGACAGCATGCGCACAGCGCTCAATACTGGCTGCTCCTGATTTTTAAACGTGCACAATGATGTAGGCACAAGCTCGCTAGCTCAAGGACACTGGCCAGAGAGTTATACCATAGAGCCATCCCCGTGGGTCAGGAAAGCGTGCCTACAACACAATGCCCTTCACTTCAAAGCTCCAAGGCCCTGTTATAAATTACCATAAAACAACTCGGCCGGTACAAAAATAGTGCAAAGAAAAAGCAACTGCAGAATCTTAGGACACCACAATGTTAGGGCCAAGTTCAGTGCTATGAGATTTCTAAATTAAATCAAATCCACAAAGACATGAATGCTGATTAGGGCTGGGTGGTATACCGCAACGATAATTATCAAATGCAAAAAGGATTATTGCCACCATGCGGCTTATTGCCTCTCCTCTTCCGCCAATTATACCTGATGTAGGAGTAAACACCTGAACCTCAGAGGCTGTGAGAAATGAATCAGGGGGGTAGATAACAGATTGTCACCACCATTATTTATTTGGTGTTGATAAGACAGCCAATCAGCAGCAAGGCCTTGCAGCTTCCATGCGACTGATAAAAACACATCACACTGGAGCTGCAAGGGCTAGCTGCCAACTAGCCGCCTTAACACCAGGGAGATAAGTGCTGATGATGTTTGTCCCGGAAGCGTTTCATGTGACCTCTGAAGTCTCCGGATGTTTACTACCACATCAGGTATAACTAAAGAAAAAAATGAACTGAAGACAGACAATACACCACATGGTGGCGATGATCATTATTGCGTTCGATAGCTAACGTTGCGGTACATCGCTCAGCCCTATGTTTTATGGGGAAGGGAGGGTGAGAACGTACCGGCTTCCACGATAGCAGGCTTGTTGCTGGAGCAGACAGACAGCACTTTGAGCACGCGGCTGGTGGTCCACAGCAGTTTCTCATACGTGTAGGTTCTCATGATGTTGACCAGGGCCTGGGGGCCACCACTCGCCAGGATGATGAGCTGTGTACAGAGCATTCCAGAGGGTCAGGATTACCTGGCCACTCCACACGGCAATACAGCAAACAGTAAAAAGAGATTAAATAATCCTGCAAGTGCAGGTTTACTGAGATTACAATATGCTTCTAATGGACATCCACTAGAAACTATTTCCCATTACCTTCGGATACATCATAAATCTGAAGGTGAAGTTGACGTGGACTGTCCCCACTGCAGTGACTGTTTAGAGAAACTTTTACCTTGCTTTCTTGGTTTCCATAAGCCAGGATCTGAAGGCAATCTGTTGTAATGGCGAGAAACTTGACATTGGTCTTGTTGAGCAGAGCCACCATTTTCTGCAGACCACCGGCCAGGCGCACAGCCATCTTGGCTCCTTCCTGGTGCAGCAGGAGGTTGTGGAGGGTTGTGATGGCGTAGAACAGCACGGAGTCGACAGGAGATCTGAAACAAGACACCGCATTTACCATCCACTTCCAAATTACGGGCGCCTAAACTTCAGGGCGCCTAAACTTCAAAGTTCTCAGCAGCAGGCCAGAAGGGTTACTGGGTTTTTATTTACCCAATCGCAGAACTGAAAACAGTGGTTCAGGTTCAATTAAGGCAGTAATCGGTAAAAATCAAGCAGTTAACCGTTTATGCCAACATCAAACTTAGGATTCTCATGGGGCATGACTGGTACCCACTGAGCTTTACCTTTTAAACTCAAAGATTCACATTTCAACAAGGAACTCACTTCTGGATCTCAAAGGACTACAGCTTCTCTTACAGAGCTCTCGGCAGATTGCGGCCTCTTTCAGGGCCTTACTGCAGGGTGTTGGACATTTCTGCTATGCCTGTCTGGCTCAAAACACCATGGGTCTACACATCCAGTCGCTGGGAAACTCCTCACTCACCCCAGCATTTTGACCAGCGCGGGGATGCCGCCGGACTTGAAGATGGCGAGCAGGCCCTCTCTGTGGTGGGAGAGGTTGTGCAGCGTGCCGGCGGTGCAGCGGGCCGTCTCCACGTCGTTGGTGTTCTGCATGGTGCGCACGATGGCCGACACCATCTGGGGCGAGCGCATGATGGCGTGCCGCGACGCCTCCTTCTTGGAGAGCTGGTGCACCATCACCGCCGCCTTGTTCACCACCACCTGGGGGAAGGAGCAGGGCTCGAATAAGAGCTGCACGGCCAGCAAGCAGGACCAATTTACAGCAATGGGAACCAGTCCAACCTGGTCCTTATTGTTGAGGAGTTTGGCCAGCTCTGGGATGGTGTGTGTGTGTGTGTCTGTACCTGGTCCTCGTCGTTGAGGAGTTTGGTCAGCTCTGAGAAGGTGTGTGTGTGTGTGTGTTTTTACCTGGTCCTCATCGTTGAGGAGCTTGGTCAGCTCGGGAATGGCGCGTGTGTGTGTGTTTTTACCTGGTCCTCATCGTTGAGGAGCTTGGTCAGCTCGGGAATGGCGCGTGTGTGTGTGTGTACCTGGTCCTCGTCGTTGAGGAGCTTGGTCAGCTCTGGGATGGCGCGGGTGTGTGTGTGTGTGTGTGCGTGCGTGCGTGTGCGTGCGTGCGTGCGTACCTGGTCCTCGTCGTTGAGGAGCTTGGTCAGCTCTGGGATGGCGCGGGTGGCCAGCTCGGCGTCGTCCTGGTAGTTGATCAGGTTGACCACGGCGTGCTTGAGCATCTGGGATGGCTCGGCCAGGCGCTGGACGTTGGTGGGGTGCGCCCCATCGAACTGCGTGGACGGGATCTGCAGCCCCTCGTCCAGGGTCTCCGGGAACATGGCTGCCCGCACCCTCTGAGCTCTCGTCATGGCGTACTGCCCATCCATGTCTGCGGAACCCAGGAAAAATGTAACTTTAAAAATCAGCAGATCATCCCAATGGCAATTCTAATACAGAAATACTAACAACCCATGCCTGCCCAATCAAACATCTGCAATACAGCACGTGTCAACCTTCTGAAAATAGTGGCAGATAACACGCAGGGTATATAAACATGTATCTTGGCAAAATGAGCCGCAATTTTAGCAGCATCAAAGAGTCAGACCGAAATGTAAATCAGGGACATTCACTTGGCTGTGTATAACTTTTACAAGTATAAACTTGCTACATGATTGTAATAAGTCTGTAGATTGCCAAGCCCTTACTGAAATGCAAGCAACCAAGAGAATGTTGAAAAAGTTGTTTTCCTTTGGCGTATGCCCAAACCCAGGGGAAGACGTACCTGCCACCTGGTCCTGAGTGAAGGGTTGGGAGAAGCCCTGCTCCCACTCGTACAGGACCTGGTTGTCCATGTCCTCCTCCTCTGGGTTGCCCTTGCCACTCAGGGAGGGGGCGGTGGTGGTGGCCCCAGAGTGGATCCCGGAATCCAGGTAGGACTGCTGCTGCCAGTGGCTCACCGCCGCCTTGCGGTCGGGCTCCATGGCCATGTCGAGCTCCATCAGATCAGCTGCACGGTTCAAACAAAAACACACGGTCACGTTGATCAGGTCAGTCAAGGTCCAACAGGAAACAAAGACAGCAACAAATTAGCCAACAGTAGGACTGTGTAATTAACCATAATGATAATTAACTCATTTCAATTATGTATTTATTTTTCATTATGTTTTCATGATTTATTTTCCCACCCTAATGTGGAGGTGCAACTGAGGTTAAAACACACTATTGGCCAAGCCAACAATTTCCCAACATGAACTCCAACTGCTAAAAAGTGTTAAAAAGGGGTGTGATATAAGCATTATCAGAAGAAAGCAAGACTCCCCATAATGAACTGCATGTAAAGTTCTTTGAGATTAACCATGTGGTCATTGGCTTCTGAAGTCTTACATACTGACAGAACATTAGTAGCAGTTAAAGCTTTGAACATAATAAATACCAAACACCCCAGTGTTTAAATTCAGCATATCTAAAGTACTTCAATATGGGAGGGGAATAAGTCGGTTATTTTACATTTAAAATTGACATCAGTTGCACTGCTGCCCCCTGATGGGGGGTGCAAAATTGGGAAGGACCATTTCAAACAAAAATAAGAAGGAAAACTCACACTGGGTAGCCATCTTCCTTTCAAAACCCTCAGGCTGCACAGCTTCCTACTCTGTGAAGAGAAAAACAGATTGGGACCTTGAGCACAGTGGTTTGGTGAAATCATCCAATCGCACCACAGAGCCAGGCAGCCACATGCATATCTGAGCCGCTTGCCACAAACTCTGGAGCCATGAGCCACCACCCCCCGGCCCCTTAAATTCCCTCCAGGAGCCAGTAAATCTGAAGCCTTTGAAGACCGAAGAACAGGGCAGAATGGCCAAGAGAAATAAGGTCCACCCAGCCAAAAGCTTCAGAACCAGCAAAATGGCTCCAGCAGGCACTTCTGGAGCCCGTAACACCAAATGGCTCGAGCAAGAAGTATCTGCAGGCTCAGAGAACACAACACGCCTCACAGCCCTGAAACATCTGCAATTTCCAAGATTACCAAAGCAGGGAGCAGATCGGTTTCAAAGCAGTGCTAATTACGCAGGGGCTACTTCATCTAAGCAGGAAGGCAATGGGTTACAGAAGGGGGAAAAAAACCCAACAAAAACCTGTAACTATAGCATTACTCTGCCTGACTCACGCTCACACTTAGAGCTTTATTACCAAACTCTACACACATTATATTTTGCCATACAGGCCTTTAACACAAGGCTCAGTTGACACTGTACACCATTTAAAAAAGCTACTACTGAATTATATCAACCTCTGTAATCAAACTAACTAAAGACTTTACCAAAACCAGATATTTGTCTGACAGCATTATACTGAGTTCGGTTTAATACCAGCCAGACTCACTCAATACCCATCTCTTCAGGAAATGCCTCTCTACTCTGATTCCAATTCCCCTCTTCCATATCCCCCCCCCCACATCTACCCCTAGATCCTCCTACCACATCCCTCTCCCCCAAAATAAAAAAAAAACTACCTTCCTAGTGACAAAGAATTACCTAAGCCCAACTACATCACTTAATCACTATTTGAGATGTTCATATTTTCATTTAAAATATTAACTCACAAAAAACAGGCTACAAAAGCCTGTTAGTTTCAGGATAAACTAAAAAGGCAGCTGGCAAAAACACAGGGTAGACATTTCAGGATTTGCTTTGACCGTGTTACAAAGGCGAAAAACACGAGCAGAAGATTAAAATCAGGCGGCCTCTCCCGAACCAGAGGCAGTGGGCATGCAGGGGCGTGTGCGTCACCAGCACAATCACTCAGGGGAAGGAAGTGTGAACGGCTCCGGAGGGGCGGGGGGTGTTCCGCTGCTGCCTGGAGGGCAGGACGGATAAAAGCCGCGACTCACCGAATGCAGCCCCGATTGGCTTGCTGACATTGCACCATTGTGTGTGAATGAGTGCATTACAGCCCTCGTTACAGAACACAATAGACATGCTGAGTGTTGACCATCAGGAGGTAAATCACCCACCCTCTGTCTCAGACATCTATTCAGTCTGAAATGCATCCTCTGCATGGAACTTTTGCATTTTGCCACCTCAAATTGTGGTGGCTACACTTGAACAAGCCTGCCACCATCACAAGCAAAAACGACAAGGTCTGTCAGATGGAGAAGTGAAGTTCCATGCTGTGAAGTACTACACAACTTATGTACCATAAATGGCTAGCATGTACTTCATATTTTGTGCAACTGACTACTATTTAATTTGCAAAAGGATTTTGAGGGCAGGAGCCTGCAGCTGCAGTTCAGTAAACTGGATAATCCCATAATCTCCTTAATCCTGTCCAGACTACCTAGCATCTTACTCAATCCTGCTTTGGTTAACATAAGAATTATTTAGCAATCCCTGTGAGGCTACATAGTGAAAGTCACATTCACAGGTCATGCTAGCCCATGGAATGCTGCATCTCGGGAATGCAAGACATTTCACAATCATGTTTTCCACCGTTTCACTTGTGGTCTGAAAAATAACTATTTTTGCCATTAGGCCAAAAACAACAAATGTTTGTTGTTCATAATTTTACTAAATCTCCAATGCTACTAGCGGCTGTGTAAGTATTACGATCAATAAACAAATGTCAGACATCGAAAGACGGTTGACTAAAAGAAAAAAATGTAATAATTATTTTGTTGTGGTTCAAGTCGGGATCACCCATTGTCATCTTTAAAAAACAAAATCCGGTGTTAACGTGACCACCGATTCAGATTTTGGACAGACTTGGTATTAGAGCTCAAGAGCAGTTGAACTGCTCCATTCTTCCTACGAGTCGCCACTCTTTTCCAGGCACCCCTCAAAAAGCAAGCCTTACCCTAGACTTGACGCTTGCTCTGTCACTATGCATTACTACATGAGCACAAAGGCTCAGCCCCAGCCTTAAAAAGCAAGCGTCTCTGCCAAAGACAGATGGCTGCATGTTAAATTACGGTCATTTGGGAGTTGATTTAGAGCCTTTTTTACCTAGAGCATTATCTTTGCAGCAAATTGGCTGTGCCAAGTCCCTATTAAGGCAATTTAAACCACAGGGGTTTCCAGCACCCTGACAATGACAATGGATACAGTTGCCTAGCCTTCGGATTGAATGCATGCCTGGCCTATACCCAGGAACGATCCACATTAAATGCACTGAAAACTAGGAGAATATTAGGTCAAGCTGTCCCAGAAACACTGATCAATGTGTAACCATCGCAGCAGACACAACCATTTTACAACAGGCAAGGTTTATGAAGACTGTAGCACAATAATTTTGGTAACAAGTAATGTGATAAAAGTAGATATTCCAGTCAGTTAAGAGTTAACAGTTAACAGTATTTTTTCCCCCTTTTTAATGCTGGCGCAGCAAAAATCAAGTGAGACCTCAGTAGAATCCAATCAGTCTGTGTCCAAAGATCATACATGTGCCAATCTGTGCTTTAGAATTAAAGAACTGAGATTCCTTACTATTAGCTGCACAAACTTTCCCTGACACACACGTGACACCGTGGTGGCCATGAAGTTTGCAGCACACTTTGACATTTGCTCTGAGTGAGGTTCAGCATTACTCAGTCAGCGCCCACAGGAGCACTTTGTGTCACTTCCAGAGTGGGTCAAAACCAGGGGTGGGCAATTCCAGTCCTGGAGGGCCAGTGCGTAAGCAGGTTTTTGTTCCCACAAATTACCCTGGTGAAATGAGCTACATGGCTGTATACACCAACACTGGTTCTCTTGAACCGATCACGTTGAAATGCTGCACATAGGGACACAAGAACAGTCTTTAGTTGTCATTCATACACAAATGTAGCTAAAATGTCAGATGACAAATGTTATGGCCAATTAAGCAATTAAACCCAAAGTTGGAAAGAAAACCAGAAACGGATATAGCCCTAGTTGCCCACCTCTGGTCTAAATGTACTCCCACTTTACTGGCAGGTAAACAAGCTCCTATCTGGAGCAACTTACAGTCTGGGACACAGATTTCATCAAGGTACAATTTAAGTCAATATTCCTTAAGGCAGAAGCATGGAGAGTCCCCAGTGCTAACGCAGTCACTTTTAAAAAAAATAAAAAAATAAAAAACCTGTAGGGGAAACCAGCATGCTGCACCCACAGCGGTGGGGAATGTGCACGGTCAGCAGTCACTGGCTGCTCCCCATCCTGCCACAGCAGCTCAAACACAACTGCAGAAATCTCCCGGCTGGTTCGCACTGCAGAGCATTAGGTCTAGATGGGCGGAGACTCCGATGACCCCCATGTCACATCATATCTCCCTGACACAATGCTGTGATTCGTCACATCTTTTAATTCCCCTGCAGTTCTGTCCATGTACCTACATCCAGTTAGAGCAGCTACACACAACAGAGCCAATGACTGGTGCTATAAGACGAGAAAATAATTGTTCAAGCCAAATCACTAACCAAATCACTGCACATTTAAATGCAACCAAGACGAGCAAGCCACACCCCTAATCAAATTCACACCTTTAGCTAGCTACTGCACCGTCACCATTTATACAGCAAATCAATTAAACTAGGCCAGTTAGAGGTATGACATCTATGACAATTTCATCCATTTTTGTCATCAACACATAACTGCCTGTGGCACAAATTGATTGGCAGTAGAACTTGCAACTCCCTTGCCAGTAGAGGGTTAAATAACACTGCGCTACGCTGTAACTAGCTCTACAGAGCTTAAGTCACATTCACAACTGTTATTAAGCTTGTCCTTTCAGCTGAGGCTCTGATGCAATCCAGTCAAACAAGCAAATGCATTACTGCAGTGGTAATGAAATGTGGTGTTCTGCGCAACACATACTTGCAAGCCAAATGCCAAGTTATGCTAATCAAACCTCGACTGGTTGCAACAAAGCATAAAAACAACCTACAATACAATTTTGCCATTTAAACATAGTACTAGCACGCATCGCATCAATCCAGATAAACAAAATGTTGCGTCCAAGAAAATTCTCATGGCACACACAATTCATGTCAATCTTCGTACACGAACAGCAACCAAATACTTTTTCTATTGAAACAAAAGTACTCCAAAAAAATATTGGCAATTGATAACACTTGCCCTAAAGAGAGACATTACTACAGGTCAGCCTCGTTACCATAAATCCTTCCAAGCAAACGTTTGTACTTACCGAGGAAATGGTGAGCTATTAGGATCACAAGACTTTCACACCAATGGACATTTTTTGGTTCTCATTGAGAAACAGATTATAATTTGGCTCGAGCTAGTTTCTGAACTGATCCCCACTGTTCTGCTGCAATTCCCTTCCTACTTCATGATCGTTCACCTCATCGATTTTTTTAACATACCAATTATATACCCCAAAATCTTGTCATGCAATGGGAATACAAAACGTAGAAATGGCAATCAACACTGCCCAAAACCAACCCTGGAAGCAGTGCAACAGAACAAAAATACCCAGAGAAAGCAATCAAATGGCCCAATTTGCCATGTAATGAGACCATTATTACACAGGAAATTTCACAGACAATTCAACTTTAAGGGAGCGTATGACAAGGTAACCATGCACAAACTTATTTCCCTCAAAATTCTAGATTCTATAATCCTCAGACAGTCTTGGGTACCATCAGCATTAAGTTGGAATGAAATTGTAAAATCATTTAAATAAAGCTATAAATGGGCTAGACATAGGCTACCAACAGATATGCACAGCCAACTTTGACATTCAGTACACCCAACCCATCAGATGAATTTTTTAAAAACCAGCAACAAGGTAAAAGCAAATCTCTACTGGAACACCAGCTGGTGACTGAAGAAAACACTACAAATATTACTTACATTAATTACTCAAACATCCTGAAAGTGAAAAATATATATATATATTTAAATGTATTTCAATCGCTAGGCAATAGCCAAAGCAGACACGTTAAGAGTCCTTATTTCAAAGGACTAAGCACACTGTCGCGCTTTAAATCTAAGCAGGAAGGTTAAACCTCAAACTTCAACAAGGACCACCCTCACATCTCCGAAAACATGAAAACACTCGTCCACCTCATTCAATCTACTGTCCCCGACCAAGACGTCCCATTCGTTAGACCAAGCTCTGGGAACATTTTAGAGTGAATGCATTTTAACTGTAGCAAGATGAAATTAGATCCTTTGTTGAACACGAGCCAAGCGCACTCAGACTGTAGATCCTTTGTGTAGCAAGTCTCCGCACTGTAAAAATGGACCATATTCAAGCAAGCCCCAAACATCAGGTGGGTAGACTTGAGTTACTCCAAACCGAACTCGCTGAAAGCCCCATTCATACTACAAAATTTTGAAATCTACTGGCAGGAAAACATCAGTCAATTCTGGAAGAGCATTCTTGCATAAAACAGCCAGTTGTAACATTTCAATATTAAAGTGAAATACTTTAATGTAAGTGCAGTTTTACACATCTCGATGTTAAGGATCATTTCAGGGATAAATGCTATAATGCACGCCCTGTTAGGGAGGACACAGCTGTAGAGAGCGTGTGGTATCTCAGCACAAAGAACTTGGTGCAAGTGCCTAAGACTGGGATCAGAATCAGACTCGCCATCAGGCTGTGCTTGCAGGCGCCTGGCCGTACTCCTCAAATACATATGGAAGTAATTTGGTTCGCAGATCTTCAAAGGGAACCGATGACCACCCTACCCCCTTTCACCCCCTGACACGACAAGCAAAGAGGAGCTAACAGTAAGCACACAGCTTTAGACTACTGGCTTCTTTATTAGAATTTATACTCCAGAGCTAGCCATAAATCCAATCAATCCGTAGGCGCACAGGACTTACAAACTTATGAAATTCAAATTCCATACTAAAATTCAGAGGTTCTACAAGTATGCTTACCTTAAGATGCGTTCAAAAAAATGGTACAACATTGAGATTCCAATGGTTTTCAGGCATGTTTAATAACCAAACAGGGCATAACCAGACAGAATACACAGGCGTAGTGTCTTAAGGGTAGTTTAAAAAACAACTTAAAATAACCCAAGTCGAAGGTGTGAATGCCATCCTGTACTTCTGGAAAATTGCTCCGAGGTACAGAGGAATAAATGTGTACATGGGTCTTGCCAAAATGCCACCCACTACAACTAATTTAGCAGACATGTAAAACTTAGCCTAGAGCACTGTGTACAGAATTCCTGACATTGCAGACAAAAGGAAAGCAATACAATGCATTTATAACTGCAACAATAAATTAGACAGGAATGATAAATTACAGAGAAGCACTTTTAACTTTTAATGTTCTCTTTCGAGAATCTCATTTTCCAAGCTGTGCCAATAGGTCACAATAATTCTAAACTGTTCAACACTATCAACAATTTAAATCCCAAGTGATAACTTCACCACGAGGCAGAAACACAAGGAATAATGTGCATATAGTGCATCTCCGGCAGAAAACATACCTAACGTACTTCAGCAAAAAAGTACGTACATCAGCGGGTATTTCCACGACAGCCCCCGTACTGCAGTTTACAGCTTCGTCAAAGATCAAAACCTTCCTACACAAGTCCAGAGCTTTACACAACCAAGTCTCGGTCTCGCAACTACGTTTCCAATGAACAATCTAACCACCGCCTCGCACACTCATATTTCAACTTAGGCTCCTCCTCAACTTTTTTCAAACATGCAACGGGGAAGGAATTCAGGACCGGGCCTGGCTTTGTTTGGAAAGCAAAGCAGATTCAGAGAATTCATAATGGTTAATTCTAGCTGCCTAGCTCCATTTTAACAATGGTCGGATAAACTTTGTAGACGATCCGCTATTTCGCGAGCCAACCACCCTGTCAAAACATTAGATACTGCGAAAGCGCTATCAAAACGTTAGTTAAGTTTACGATGCGTCGTCGAATTCGCTCAATGGCAAGCAGACTTGCTAGTGGGAACCACTCGGAATATAGCTAGGCACCCGACGTTAGCTAGGTTAACGGCACCCAAATGAAGGGCGACGCATAACAGACCTTTACTGAGGCGGTTTATAAGCCTAACAAGTTACTCCTACTAAGCAAACGAGCCAACGCTGGCACGCTTAAGCCCTCGTCGGTTTGCAATCGTTGCTACCTAACGATAATATTAGTTTAGCAAGCTGTGTCAACTGTAGAGTAAAGTTTGCTAGTCTAAGTAGGTAGCTTCCTAAAGTGACATTAAACAAGAATATCTCACAGTATACAATCAACTAGCTAGCTAACTACTTGCTAACGTTACTCAAGTTAGTGACATCTAGTAGCCGACTAAATAATTAGTCTTTCGTTGCAGAAATAGCGTTAATCAACCCTAATGGCTTACCACCCTGCTTCCTACATAACACTCACTAGCAATCATTTCAGTCCCAACAGGGACCAGGTAACAAACGACAGACTACCAGATCGAAATGATGAGCAAGCTATGAATTCCGAACTGGTTTACCAGCTAGATAATTCAGAAGAGAGTCTAGCTAACGTTATTCGTTACAAAAACATGATAAACCCATTCTTTACAGCAATCAAAACCAACCAAACCATGAATTGTAATCAATTCTCACGTTCAGCCAAGCTTCCTTAAAGTGTAACATTTCAAAACTAGCTGATGTTAGAAAAAAGTGTACTCAGTTTAGGGCTTACTGAAAAAATATCGACCTAGACGGGCTTCAAGACCCTATTTCACATCCAAATGGGATTCCTTCTCGATATTTAGCTAACGTTAGTTAGCTAGCAGGCTAAGATCACCCAAACTAGCCATCTGTATGGGAACACGGGGATTATTTAACTTACCCGAAACAAAAACGGTATTTCCGTTTTCTCCGTCAGTGGTATTTGGCCAACCTATCTGATAAAATGAAAGAAATTAAACTAGCAAACCACCTTCTATTAAATCCGTCAGCCACTCCTGCTCCGCCGCCGCTGCAGTGAGAAGACGGCTTCCGAGCACAGGAAACGGTGTCTTAAAATGGCGACTGAAAGAGAGAGCTCTTATACCAGCTATGTGGTTAATGTATTCTGCCGCAGTCTGGAAAAATAGTAACTCCAATCGTGGCAATTGAATCGTATATTATGGCTTAATTTATGATCCTTATATCACATACTGTATCTTATAAAGAGTTATTTCCGTTTCACAAAGCGTTTTACTGCTAATAAATAAATAACGCCGTATCTTAGAGTGCGGTCAGCGCGCAGGGATATTTTGAATGTGTGGACGGCGAAGTAGCTTCATTAGGTTGGAATGTGAGTGTTTTTGTGAGAAGGATGTTGGGAAGTGACCGAGAGCCCGAAGTTAGTACGGTTCACGGTTGAAGAAGTAGGTAGCCGGGTATTGATCATGGACGAAACGTACCGCAATCGAGATAATGAAATAACACCTTTTATATTTATTGATAAATATGTTTTGCGGGTAAAATATATTTAAAATATGAACTTAACATAGTACACCAGGACACAACCTTAACACAAACTATGATGCCAGCAGTGTGGCTATGGAATATCTTTAATTAGTTCAGTTAATCTATCTTTACATTAGTTTTAATGTCTTAAGGCATAAAACACGAATGTAGGCTTCAGCTATATATAAAGAAGTCCTACTTTGATACTCCCACAATTCATCAACGTTGCACATGTTGGCTAAGTCGTGCGCAAGTCCGGCCACATGTAGGCGATGTGACGGCGAGTCAAAGAAGATTTGGTTTCGTCGTCAATGCAATAGCCTAGATAGCCTCCGTTCAGAGATGGTAAAAAGCAGCCTGCTTATTAGAATCGTGTTTTGAGATATAAAAATCTTAGACGAATATAATGAACTGGATCTGAATAGATGTCAAAACGTTAAAATGACATCAATAAAAATGTTGGTCTAAGAACATAATAATTGTAGCCTATGCAAGGATATTCATTTGGATAAATAACTAACATGTTTTATTTCACCTTAAGCCCCCCGCCCGTGCAGTTTTAAATGAAGAACGGAGAGTATGACTTTCCTTGCACTACAAGCTGGCTATGAAGAATTCACAGCAGGGGAAAGATTAGGCACTGCAGTACTGTGGCCACTATATTTATCCTCGAATAAGAAATGTCTCATGGTGTCGCCTGATCGGACAGTATTTCTGTGTTGCTGTCTGGCAAGAGCAGACAGAATTCTCTATATTTGTAATATAGAGAAAATGAACTGAATTTAAACATTTTTTGACAAAACAAATGGCCTTAGAAGGGCAACATGTGCCAACATTCATAACATGGCAGAACATGGATTGTATATTTATTTTATTGCATCAATATGCAAGATATGGTCAACAACAGAGTGAAAAAATGCCTGAAGAATAAAATAAATAGGCCTCACGACATGATGGCATGTGCATTGTTTGAGGTGTTCCTTTCTCTCCACATTCAGCAGCGTGTTGAAGACAATAACACGCTACTCTGCCTGATGGATTTACTCAAATGTCGGATTTAAACAAGAACACAACCCTAAAGGATTTTCATTCGGTGATATTCATTTCTTGTGTAAATCCATGGCTTGAAATGTTAAAATACAGTGCACATCTCATTTTCATTTAAGGATTCCTATTGTGGAGCATGTCGCTGAGTGACACAATATACATTCTGTAAATGAAATATATTCCTCTGTGCACAAAACTGAAAGAAACAACCCATTTTATAGTTTGCATTGAAGTAAAGTATTTTATTGACATATATAATGGCAAAAAAATATTGGAAACCAATAACATGCATGCACTTGCAAGAACATATTGCATGCATGTGTACACACAGATGACCAGTAGCAAGAATATGTGGTGAGGATGAGGAGTTGCCTGACTTCACTGTCTCCCAAGGCCTCCAGTAGCCCCTGGCTCTTCCTTACACTATGTACAATATTAATGGTGTTTATAACCAAGCCCTTTCCCCCACACCTGCACTACTTACATCAACAGTGATTAATTCAGAGATTGTCTAATGCATATGCTTGCTCCTGGGCTGTAGATGAACTCCCAAATGAGCAGCAGGGAGACCTTGACAGTATTTTCGAAGTAGAAAAACAGGAAGACCAGAAATCCAGAGGAGCGCCATATTGACTTGAACAAGCCCCAGTTTCAGGAAATAATAAGTTGTTTATTTTACAATTATGAACTTACTTCTAAATCTAACTGGAGCTTGAAAGGCATTTTTTTTAGGTTTCTGGGGGAAAAAGTCAGTAGTGTTACTGTTTGATCATTAGGGATAGTGCATTGGTGGCCCCACCCAGTAAATTGTCCTATCATGGCAGATTTATGTTTTTGTCTTTTTAGCCGTTATTCCCCCCTGACTGTTTTTTTTACATTCCTGCTAAAGGTGTTTTTGAATCAGGGCTCATTTTTGGTGATATGACAAAAAAGGGAGTTTCCCATTGGGTTTCCAATTTATGATTGCCACATGTCACATAGTCTAGTCTTCACTGATTTTGTAAATACATGTTTATGCTCCTTTAATCTATTTCCATGCTGGCTTCTCTTCTTCTTTCCAATAATATTAATGTGGGCTCTATTATTGCTTTACTTAAATTTTTTACACAAATGTATGGATAACCTCTAACATATATTTATTTCATTTAATTGTCACAAACTACATAAAGTGTTTTAGGACATGGACTGCTTTCTATAGAACACAAAATATGCATTCAATACATTTCCAGTAACTACAAATGTATCAGATTAAACATTTCCTTTTTTTTAACATGACTCAAGAATCCTCCAATGATTGGAGTTAAAGGTAGTTTTTACTGTTTTTCCTCCTTGGCTATTTCTATTGTCTTAGTAGCCAATCACTAAATTTAATTTGATGAGTGGTTTGTGAAGAACATGGGCAGTGTCTTAAATAGGCCCTTTGGACCTACTCTGAAGTAGTCTGAGCAAGTAGTGTATAATAAAAACGGCTTCATCAGTGTATAAATTGGTTATTGAAATATTACTTTTAGAAAGCCTGATATTACTTTAAATGACAATCAGTTTTACCCTTTTTAAAATATTGACAACATAGAACAATATTAGCCTCATGCTATGCTGTACACCATACTTCAGAGCAGGTATACACTGTCTTTTAATAATATGATAAAAAATCCAATAATTTGTCTGCAATTCAGAGTCTTTTAACATTTCACCTGATGGGACATGTTCCTCCTTATTTACCTGATGAGTGTACGTGAAAGAAATGCAGGCCCCTAAGTTCCGCTAAACTCCAGTGTGAGCAACTCTTGGACAGGGATTTGTGTACCACTGAATAACGGCATGAAGGGAGTTCATTGAACACGGTTGATTCGGAAGTCAGAAAGAGTTAGCAGGCTTCCACGGAAACAAGCATCCCTTTGTTTACACAGCAGATGTCAAGCTCAAACATTTGCATTCATGCACTGCACATAGTTACAAACTCTGAGGGGGGAAAAGAATGCAGCACAAACTCAAAATTCACTTTTCAAGGGAAATATCAATGAAAATGACATATGAACATAGCGATTCATTCATTCTGTGATTGTGTTAACATGCCATTGTTACAATGCACTACAGCCTCGTGAGATGGAAAGCTATGTCAATGCCTATTTCAGAGTTTTGTTTTCAACATGTTGGTAATCAAATGGTTGTTATAGCTGCCCTGTTATAACTGATTTGCATTGATAATTCTTGTGCTCATAGACGGTGCCTGCCAAATACAGGCATAAACATGAATATGAAGGTGCATTCACAGTTGGCAGACAAAATATTTTACTCCTACCCTTCTCAAAAAAAAAGATAAAATATGCAAATTCAGCCTCTCTTTGTAGACTCAAGCACAATGTCATAGGTCTAAAGCCAATGGTACTGTTTTTATGTAGAGAAGTGGCAATGTCTGACACGTAAGGATCTTGTGCCTGTTGTGTGTATGGGAGAATGCACTGTCCCTTGTGAATCAGCTGAATAGAACCATGTTAGGGGAGGGGCTCCTTTCTCCCACCCTGAATGGAAGAGACTCTCTTAAACCCAAATTTGTGCTGTTGGGGCTGTGTGACTTGACCCCACTGAGCCAAAGGTCACGATCCAGCATCCTGGAGATGGCAGCAGCTCTGGCCCTCCTTCTGAATGGTGAATCTGGGAGAAACGTTGCAGAATAGGAGCTTTGGACCCTAAACAACAACAGAGCTTAATGCGAGATCACAGTGACGGGGATGTTCCTTACTTAGCCCATTCTGCTGCGCACGCACAGACAAGCCCACAGTGAACCTGGTCTGACTGTTGCTCAGCTTTCAGATTCAGTATTACTAAGGAAGTCTCTGCCTTTTTTCAGAATTTGGGCAGGTGGATAATTTGAACATTTACTGAATATAATGTAGAGGAAACTTAAAATACAGGTCCAGAAAAATTTCTCAGCTAGGATAACTATAATAACTTGTTTTGTGAACACGCCTTCAAATTGTGTCTAATATGATATGCAGTGTCTGCATTTGTACATCATACCAGAATAGTGTAATGTAAGGGATTTAGGACGAGATCTGAAAGTTAAAAAGTCAATACAAACACCATCACGTATAACACATATTAATGTTGTGCCTCCTTTTGTCAGTATAGGACTTGGTACACATTTTCAATCATACTTGGATGTATACACGTGACAATTTAAGTTACTGGTCTTCTGAACACTGATTAAGGCTGGCAAAAATCAGATAACATGATGAAACAGGCTCTTCAAGGTGACAGTGGCATTTGTTCCATTTTATCACATGTAAAGGAGTAAATGCTTATTTGTTTCTCATTTCTCTTCCATTTGAACATTTGTATATGTATGTGTGTTCATGTGCCTGTGCATAAGTACAGTTGTAGACTGGGCAAGGCTAAGTTTGTTTTAGCATAAGCGCTTAACCTTCTGGCTCACAGAGCACTATTGAATGATATCATGCTTCACACTATCAATTGTTACATTTTATATCACACTACCAACTATTAATTTTATCCTCTCATTTTATTCTTTGTGATTAACATACTTTAATGGCCGCAATGCCCACCCATATTGATTAAAAAGATTTGTGTTTCCTTTGTCATGTTCTAATCTATTGGGAAGCAAAGAGCAAAAGTAAGGTTAATTCAGTGATTTAAAATAATGGGAACTGAAAGACAGGGTGCTGACTGAGACATTACAACCTTCTAACATGCACAAGATATAGCAATATAATGATTTTTTGGTTTGTTACAAATAAATCACTCTCTGTCTCTCTCTCTCTTTCTATCTCTCTCTCTATTTATGAGTGTGCTGGAGGCACATATATCATCTCTGGGATTTATTGACCACTGGAAAAAAAGAAAAAAAAAGAAAAAAAACATCATAGCCCCAAGAAATAATTAATACAGAAAAACACTTTTTGTGTTGTACAGCATCACTAATACACATCACTGTAAACTTCATTTTTAATCTAAAACACAATGCTTGATAGCCCACAACATGAAGAAAACTGATAAAATCATGTTAATTAAAGCATGATTCCATACACTCCAATCCAGAATTGTTTTAACATAACATAACACAATGATGACAGCAGGCCATTCCGCCCAACGATGCTCGCCATTTTCCTGACTAAATGAGTTCTTTTTTCTTTGGCGAACAAAAGCAAGTTATAGACTAAATCAAATCGAGACACATTTCCAGTAGCAAGGTTCTGATTTCTTAGTCTCTCAGATGAACTCAGATGGACTTATACCTCATTTGTGTCAAACTGTATTCCGTTTCTGAGTAAATACCACAAAGCTGGTAAAATAGCCTAACTGTTCTCATATATGAACACAATACAGTCGATACAGCTGCTTGATACTGAAAACATTGTATCTTAATGAGAAAATACTGTGATGAACAGTACCTTTCGAATAATTAAGTTGTACAGACTTTAATAAGAATCTACATGTGAGTGTATAATGGCTTTCATTACCACCACAATATTATTCCTAACCATAATAATAGTAACAGTGTGAGGATTTTTATAAGCAATCAACAAAAAGCTTAAACAAAGAAATCAATTTAAACATAGCTATTTTTATTTTTTCTAAACATTAAAAAATGTAAATAAATGAAGTTGAAATATCCATGGGAATTATATGGCTTATACCTGTTTCTGTTCATCCTGGAATGTGCGAACCAAGCATTACATTTATAAATTAATGTTATTTATGGCTTATGGAAATGAAGCATCTATGTAAATGAATAGTAATGAAAATGTATACCAATGCCAAATACACAGCTGGGCACAAAGGGAGGAGTGCCACCATTATGTTAATCGTTCCAGGTGTTTTTCACCTGATAGGATCCCCACCCGCCCCCCCCCCATGGAATAAAAATAAAATAAGCAAGTTTCCAACTGTGCATTCATTTATAATTATCAGCTTTCAATTTTTTGCTTCCATGTCTGCAATAAAATGTATTTACTGATGAGAAAAAGGCACCAGAAAAACCTGCAGCCTCAATTACAGTAAATAATGAATTACTGTAAATCAGCATTATGTTGATCTCTTGGCCTGCAAAGTACAAGATTGTTCATTTGGGTTGCTAACA
Organism: Anguilla anguilla; assembly: GCF_013347855.1. Classification (NCBI taxonomy): domain Eukaryota; kingdom Metazoa; phylum Chordata; class Actinopteri; order Anguilliformes; family Anguillidae; genus Anguilla; species Anguilla anguilla. Next base: position 30,450,086 of record NC_049208.1, on the reverse strand, counting down.
TCCACATAGTTCTGAATCTCAGTATGAATAAAGGCATTTTCAGACACATTTCTCAAACTCTTATGTGGTATCAGGGGACAGAAATATTGTGGTGTTACTGTGCAGATCATTCATATTATTTATATTGGCCTGGATATAATCATTTGTCCTTAACCTTCACTTACATTTAAATGCCAGCATTATCCTCTTTTTTCTTGTATTTTGTTGTGAGTCAAAGCTAAAGACAAATGTTGATTGAATCCAGGTCAACAGCCATAACGCACAGGCTGAGAAGAGAAATGGAACAGAGTGGGGAAAGGTGAGCAACACATGGGATATATACTGTATGTCTGAAAGAGCCAGGTAATCACACAAACCCTGGACATACTGAAAGATTCACACTGTGTGGTTAGCTTGACTGCTGCGACTCTAAATAGGCTATTCAATAATTTACACCAACACTACACTGTTTGTACCACACTTTTGCCTTTCATGTCCTGCAGTTTGTCTCCTTGTCAGCCTTTTTTCCTATGACCCTCGCTTCAAGGAAAACATTTAAAACATTACATTTTAATTCTCATAAAATGTATGCAAGTGTTGGGGAATGTTTGGGTGTTTCTTGCTAATAGTGAATAATCACCATGGCCTGAAAAATTTATCTGGTCTGCACATGATTGAAAACCTGAACTCCTGTATGAAATTAATCCGAATAGGTAACTTGACTAAAAACATGCAAGGAGTGGAATGCAACATCAACATATAGAATTATTCATTTTATAGCCTATATTAGTATGATGCACCATCATAACAAATTATGCTCTAAATGTATTCTATGTCAGAATTATGGTAAATGCATATGGTTAAAGATTACTGGTTGTATTTTACCAAAAACTGCCATGGAATGCTGAAATTTAACACAGAAACCAATACATCTTAGCTAAAAATTTTTTTTTAAAAACACAGTGTTTTTTTTAAATACAGTGATTTTCCAAGATATGCAAAATTAATAATCTACTTGAAACACAGGTGTATACAACGTGTATGGTGTACAGATATGTGTATTCTGTGAACAAATAATAAAAGTATCTCCCTTATAAAAAATAAAATGAAATTAAAACATTTTTAAATTTAATTTAATTACTTTCACTGTCCTTCATAAGAATATTATGTCTTCTTACATTAGGCATGGAATATTGTAAATAGATTTCCAAAATCCCGACTGAATTTCATACCTATTATGCCACAACAACACTCTAAAATATTATTGTTCGTTTGAAGGGTTATCCTTTATGCTACTGGTCTATGGAGCTAGAAAATACAATGCAAATTTTTTTAAAGAAATGTTTTAAAAGTCTTTAAATGTATACTCACATAATAGCCTAGTTATCACGTTCCTATACAAATAAATGAAATATGTAGACATGAATTATTTGACAGATAGAGCATAGAAATGGACTATATGAAAAAAAAAAATTCATTTGACAAAATTGTTAAAGCATATCTCAAATCGTCATCAAAAGGCGTCTATGAGGATATTTTCAGTGATAGTTAAACGAAATTTGCTTTTAAAAAAAGTTAAAGTTAAAAAAGTATCACCAAAATACATGACATTGAAAATACTGAAACAGGTACTTCTCATTAACTACTAATTGATCATTGATGTGCTTTATTTCTTTATTTTCAGCTTTTAAAAGGCATGACGTGTTGTCATAAGCACAGGGTGAGGGTTGAAGAAGGCACAAAGTCCGAGTTTCTAATCCGTCTACTGACGCCCCCCTATTGTACAGCTGTGCCAACAACGTCAAACTATCAGGCCACCCCCTTTTCGGTCATTTTGAAAAAAATACAGATTCATCATAGGCTATGATGGTCACTGACAAAACTCCAAACCAAGTCTGATATTTAGTTTTAATTATGTAAACCTCAACGGCGAATATGGCATATTAAATCATGCACAAAGTCACCAAAATAACATTCAAAAAACTATCCATTATACTGTACCATATCTTTCAATTTTATATATTATGAGATTAGCATTTTCAGACAGCGCGTCCGTTTTATGCTAATTTAACTAACCAATTAGATTAGACCAAAAAAAAAAACAACCAATGCCTTGCTAACCGGACGATTGCCAGTTCTTACAAATGCGTGAAGTTGTTTGTCATTATGCGAGCATTAATATTGATATTAATGCCAGTGAATACAAAATCACAAAAAGTAATCTACAGGTAGGGGTTGACCAAATCGTCTTATATGGATAGGTAGTCTACGCCAATTTTAGAATAACCGAGGTATTCTGTTATCAATGATATAGCAGTCGACCCTTACAAAACCTACATATTTTAATTGTAAACAATAAAGAGACGGAATGTAGTTTAATAAAAATATATCTCGATACATGTTATACTGATCGACATTTATTTATTCTAATGTAGCTGTATGTAAACATTTTTGTGCGCAAGCCACTTTGTAAGACATTCCACATTCTCCGTTTCAAAATATGGCGTATATATTCTCAAGCGTATTTTAATGTATATTCCAAATGTTTAAACATGCATGTCTTTATTTTAGTGAAGCAAGCTCTGCGAGGAAAATAAATAAATTACAGCGAACATGGGCTATACAAAGTTGTCACTATTACAAATTCATCTGGAATGTTTCAGTATGAAAAATAATTAGATGCCCGAAATTTTGTCCACACAGGTGAATTGCACTTGCAGATAAGCGTGTATCTCTATAATATTTGTAGGATACTATTTTTGTATGCACAGATTTGATGGTGACTTGCGATGAATTGAATGTTCAAGAATGATTTTGTACAGTTGTACAATAAATAAAATACAATGTAAAAAGCACCATAATTAATGGTGGAATGTCATAAAAATATAAGAAAAATATAGTTTAAAGATAGTATTAAAGCACAATATAAATTATATCATGTAAAATAAATAAATGAAAAATAAATACATACCTATTCAATACATACTCAAAATTTCACAAAATATATCAACACATCATTGGATTGAAGCCATTGTCTGATGCTATCTTAGAAACAAACACTGAATCAGGCACTCTAATCTTTAACACTGTTTTAACACAAAGACTTCTTCCAAAGCAAGGGAAAGAAGCATCACCTTTTAAAAGGGTGACAGACAATGGTGAGCTGTGCTAAAACTCTGGACCTGATCTTGTGGCTTCCAAATCCAGGTGGGACACTGCTGTTGCCCTTAGGCTGCTGTACTCTGCCTGAATACCTCAAGTGAATACACAGCTATATGCACACGAGTAGCAGAAAATGAAGGCATAAGACTTGCAAGTTACCAAGTGTTTCAGTTACATGCACATATACACACACATGCACGTATGCACACATATATACAGTACGTGTGTGAATGTGTGGTGTGAATGCCATTGTGGGATCAACTAAACATAGTGGAATACTCTACATTTTAACAAATATGGCTATATAGCTGAAATTCCAGTCAAATCAACACTAAGCCAACATTACTCTTTATATGTATTTTCATACTTTCTTCTGCATATTGGCTGACTTCTTTTGCTTATCATCAATTTAAAATGTCTCACTGTAAGGCAGCGATATCATCCAGTTCCTCGACTGGAAGATTTGTTTGTTGTTCTGTGGAATGCAAGGCTATACAACAGTTAGTGTAACAGCCACTGTAAACAAAAGTGTGATCTGAGACAATTCACTGTGAGCAGTTAATCCATTTAAAATACAAAAAGGCTAGCAGCCGTTATCTATGTAAATCATTGTCCAGTATTTGAATAGTGACACACACGTCTTCGTTACCTACTAATTAGACATAGTACTGAGATTATAAACACAGTTTTTATATAATTAAGTTTGGGCCACATTGGTGAAAAACATTTGTGAGGTACTCACTTGATTGTATTTATTTGCATACATTGATTTTTTTTCTGCTCATATGACACTCAAAACGACAGACTGAAAGAAATGACTTGTGTTGTAAACAACTTACAAAGAAAATAATATGTGCTAGCCTAATTCATTTATTTAACTTGTTGATATATCCCTTCAAAACTGTGGAACTGTGAAACAATTGTAGCAGGAAAAATATATCATTTATTTATCTGATAGAAGAAGCAATGAAGATATATTATTTTGAAGATATATTGTTTGGGAAAGTTAAAGTAACACACACACACACACACATCATTATATACCTATATAGCTACTCCAACAAGGTAACTCAATATTCAGATATTGCAGATATTGAATGAGCCTAAGAAAACATTTCTGTTAATAATCTGCGTGCATTTAAAATGACTAAATTCAAAAAAACTATTCTTGATTAGTTGTGTAATGCTTGCACTTTCTATGAAGCATTTATGTATACTTCATTGCAAAATACTGTGTTCACCCTTTTCTTTTGGTTGCTTCAATAGCCAAATCAATCAAATCAATATATTTTTTTTAATCTTCTGGTTATGTGGAGAGCTAGAGGTGAAGCCAGCAGACATTTTCCTGTGAAATAATAATATGCATCTTCTCCCAAATCCCAACCCCTAAGCTCATTGGCAACCACAGCATGTATGTATGTGAGTGCTTCATATGTATATATATATATATATATATATATATATATATATGTGTGTGTGTGTGTGTGTGTATGCAGCCATGTACAAAACAGTGTCCACACACCATTCAGGAAACTAATAAAACAAAAAAAGGAAACCATGTTGGGGGAGAGCACTGAGAAGTAGCCTAAAATGGCAGTGCAAAAAAAAAAAAAAAAAAAAAAGATAAGTTTGAAGCTTTTAGAAGAAAAAAATTGCGGCGTGAAGCACAGCGAGGAAAACTATAATCACATCATGCAGGGTCCATGGTGCCTATTTACCCAAAATGCGAAGAGGGGCGAGTTCTATAGAGCAGCCCCGCAGAGCAGAGTGAAAAGCATGAACGAATCAAAGACAGAACTTGTCTGTGTTTATATTTTTTCACACAATGGAAAAACCGACTCTTTGTATGCCTTTTTTCCCCTTTTCTTATCGCACAAAAACCGCTGCATTCCCCTCCTCCTCCCCCCCCCACCCCCACCCTACCCGCTCCACTTCTCCTGTCTGCTGCAGCAACACCGATGATTAACGTGCTTCAGAGTTCATTTGATTAATTTTATTTTTTTTTAAATGCATGAATAGTTTTTTATGCCTGAACAATTTTTTTTTTTTTTTAAAAGCTAGTGATTCTCTCTTTGGAGGCGAGGTGGAGGGAGATGGGTCACCTGATCACATTGGCTTCCTGTTGCCCCCTCCCTCTCTCTTGTGAAAAAGTAGTTTTTCTTATTGGTGCTACAGTGGATTTGATTCATTTTAACAGACACTAACTGCTTCACATGCAAAAGACAAAAGAAGGACCTTGACTTTCCTACCAGGAGTCACCAACACAACTGCCCCATGAAAAGCAATAATGTCACAGGTAAAAAAATAAATAAAACAAGCTTAAATAATGTTTAAATGTTTCACAAACAATGCGCACGAGGCCAAGACGACCATCGCGCGTACAGCAGCGAGAGGAAGACAGCAGGCAGGAAGGGCTGGTGTTGTTGAGTTTCGGCTGATCGCCTCGCTCACCAGCCGCGTGTCATGCCCGCCTCGTTTACTCAGGCTTCCGTGGATTTGGGCGCAACCACGTGCTCTACCGAGATAAGTATGGGCGGACCACGGAGAGGACACCTGCCTGTCACTCACCCGTCCCCAGTGTGACGACAAATGCCTGCCGCTTTGCTGATTGAGCGGATGAAACAGCCACCGATTCTTATTGGTCGGCGTTCATGCTCATGTTAACTCAGTCGGGAGCACGGTGTTCATGTGACACGTTGTCGAGCCTGACACACGACTAGCAGCAGAAGCTATCTGGCTCCTGGTCCACTGCTTATACAGGAGTGGGGGAGGGGTCCTGACCTGTCTGTGCTGGCTGTATTGTTCTGTGTCAGAAACACCACTGGCATACAGTATATCGCACAACCACATCTCAGCAACATTGGCTGTATTTATAAAATGTACAGTATAATAAAAACTGAAACAGTATTTGTCTAACAGAACAGGATGCACAGCCATTTCACTACATGAAGGACTAGTGCCAAATTGCATCTAGCCCACTTTGTATTCACTGTATTTACTCTTAAAAATGTCCCTGTTTATCAGCTGCTTCATTTTCATTTTTATTTTATTTTTTATTTTGCTTTTTTGCAACTGTCAGCTCACAGTACCGCATCCACTCATTTTAGCCCCAATACCCAGTTATTTCTGGTGGCCTCAAAACCACCTGCCGACAGTTGTTTGGAGCATTGTGTCTCAGACACATCGGCAAGTCTGCAGCATAATGGGACCTGACTGCTGCTTCAGTTTGGTGTAAAGAAATGAGAAAATAGCTGGTATGTGGACAGAGAACACCTTCCTCCCCGTAATCTCGTTGCATGGCTGCCAGAGGTTTGTATTGTTGTGCTGCTACATGTCGAGAGGTTGAATACAGAATTTCACCATTTGTTCTCTTGGAAGGCATCTGTGAAAAATGGCTGTGCAGCCTCGACATGCACAGAACATGCATTGTTCTTCAATGTGTGCATCACTGTTTCCTCTGTTTACTCTTATCTGTATGTGTGTGTGTGTGTGTGTGTGTGTGTGCGTGTGTGTTTGTGGATGTGTGTATGTGTGAGTGTGTGTGTGTGTTTGTGGATGTGGGTATGTATGTGTAGGTGTGCGTGTGTGTATGTGCATGTGTAAGTGTTTGTCACATATCTGTGTGATATACAAAATGACAACATCGCTGGTGGAAGGATTCACAAATGCAAATCTCCTTCATTAGCGTTTAAGCTCAAAGCAGTTTTAGAGGATACAGTTCGTTTTTTACTAAGCTATAGAAAAAAGATACTTCCTATTTACAGTGTTTCATGGTGAGGTCTGGGCTGCGCCATTTTGAGAGCTGAGGAATCAGGGGAAACAATCTATAAACAAAAATCATAATTATCTGCTGCTATTTCTATCCCTTTTTTCCTTTTCTTGGATTCATTTCTTTTGCTTAAATTATGTTTAATAGTGTAATCTACCTTTACATTTCACCGTGCTGAATACATTAATGCTAACGGAAATTAAAGGTAATTTTGGATATATTGCAGCATTTATTCTTTAAGGATAATATTTTAAAATAACATTTCTGCACGAATTCATCAGACAAGTGTAATATTTTCCAGTGCATAAATTAAAAGGCAAGACAGATGACTTGGGGCTTCAATAAAATACACATGGTCATGGTCATTTTTAGATAAGATATCCCTAGCTTGATTAATGTGCTTTTTACCAATCATTTTGTAATTAAAACCGCAATAAAACAAACCATATCCACTCAAAATAATGAACTTCTTCTTACGTCATCAGTAAACCAGTTAAGCCAACAGCATCAACAGCCACCACAGTTTTGCTAACGTGCGTTTACTCTCGTGAGGACCGAAGGCAGCTCATACGAAAAGTGAACACACTCAATTTAGCGCAGAGGTACAACTATACGGAGCCATGAAGTATCAATTTGAAATGAAGATAAATCTCACCTCGTCTGGGTGTGCAGAGTGCTTCCGCGAGAACAGAGACGGCACCAGCTTCTTGTGGAGGAATGGACCTGCCGACGACAGGCCTACGCAACCCAGGCTGAAGGAGCGCACGAACGTCTGCGGACGGGTTTGGGGAAATGAAAAGTCGTAATATCACGAAGGAAAAATATAAATATTATTGTTATATATTTTTTTCAACGGTCAATTTCGTTGTCTGTGTGCTCAACTTTTATGTGGATGACAGCAGCGGCAGATGCCGGTCCTGTTTGGTTCGGGGGGCTGCGCCCCAATACTTTAAGCTCCGCTTTCTATGCCTTTATTAGGCTTCAATCCGCTTGATGTGCGGGGTTCTGGGAGCCGGACAGTTGTCTCAGCAGGAGCCATTAGACATGGTTTGGTGGCCAACATGAAAAGAGTTCAAGGGCTGCACGTAAAATAGAGAGAAATAAAGAAAACAAAAACTGGACTTTTTTCTCTGCCCAGCCCACCCCCATTTATATTTATTAATCTGTATCTGAAGAGCTCACTCCACACGTCCATTGGCATCCACATGGCATTCAAATAAACTGCAATTAAAGCAGCAGTGTACTTTTAGAGTTGAAGAGTATAGTAATATATCAGGTAATTTCATCATAAAGCATTGCAATACAAGTATTGCAATACAATATTTGTATACATATATATATATACACACACACATACATAAATGCATACACCTGCCCCAAAATAGCTTTTGGATATTTTCCATAAGAAAGCAGAATGCCATTGTACATTTCAAATTCAGTATTTTACCTAAGTATTTTCTTTTTTACACATGAGCATCATAGCAGGTCAAATGAAATGAAATTAAAACAATATAGAGACTGGGTTACCAAAACATTTTCATAAATATTTTTTTTTTTTTAAAGTAAAATCATTCTGTGACATGTATGATATATATCTTATAGCATTATATCTTTGCATATATTATATATTTATAATGTGAAACTGAACAGATGACAAAATATAGAAATTTTCCAACCAGATGTAAAGCGTGGTTCAATACATTCTTTTATTACAGTGCTTTTTCAATTGTAACTTGAAATTATGAAAATGACCCCCATTGTTTTAGATGGACAATAAAGCTAACATTTAAATGAAGCAAATGGCAACTATTCAGCAATGCAGCAACATAACCATACCACACAAGAATTAGAATTGCACATATGCAAGCAGGTCTAACATACTGGCAAAAATCCTCTCTAAATGGCATAAATACAGCAATGGGCTGCTGTAGATATGAGACTGATTTTATGACCAGAAAGCTATAGGTTCAAATCTAGTGCAATGCCATACACACACGTTTCACAATTAACCTGAGTTGCCTCTGTAAATAATCAGAAGTATGATCAAACAAACCCAAGGGCCCCTGGGACAAAAATCTCTGCTAAGCAAATAGATTGTACTTCGGGAGAATATTTATGATCCTCAAATGAACAAAACAGATTTTCATCCTGCGCTCATTTCCTGTCGAAGGTACAGGGAGTTTATAATCTCATCTTCATGTGTATCTTCCGCTCACATGGAGGATGCCCTGTGACTCCTGCATTCCGTGTTTGTTTTCTTCTAGAATGCTAAAAAGGAATTACAGCCATGGGCTGATTCAGACCAGCAATTAAAGCAGAAGTTAATGATGGCTCTGACAACTGCTTACCCATGGGCAAATATCAGATGCCTAATCCCGCATGCTACCATTAATAATGGGATCAATTATTTTTTTAAATTTCAAAATTTGTTGATGCATGCTTTCCCGTCGAAATATTAACTCAAGATACATCATTACAGTATGCTAAAACAGGGTATCCAGTCTTATCCAAAAAGGGCCAGTGTGGGTGTAGGTTTTTGTTTAGCCTCAGAATGACTGATTCAGCTAATTAAATAACCATGGTTTTCAATCAAAACCTGGATAAGCAGAATGTGTTGTCTTAATGCTGGGCTAAAACAAAAACCTGCATCCACATCAGCCATTTTCTGATAAGATTGGAAAACCCCTAATCTAAACGGATAGATTCAGTGCAAATATGTGATTTACATTAAGTTCATTTGAAGTCATAGGATATCCTATATGTCTTTAATTGTCTAGGAAACGACACCATTATGTCCTGCATCATCATCATCAATAATAATAATAATAATAATAATAATAATACATTTTTTATTATTTTCATTGTTATTATCATTATTATTACTATTAATTCCATTATATTTAGGTAAGAAATGTAGAAGCCTTAGTTGTCAATCCAATAATTGAACAAGCAATCAGTGCTGCATAGTTAGTACAAGTGTAATAAAAAGGTTCAAAAACAAACATTTAAGCCAGCCTGGGGAAAAAACAAACAAAAACAAATCCATTGCCCCTGGAAAGATCGTTGATCAAGTTCAGCTCCTGGAAAATGCATGCTGAAAATTATAGCTAAAAGAAACTGTCAGCAGTAAATACTCTCCAAATGACATTGGGCTTTCTAATCTAATAATAATAATAATAATAGTAATATTAATAATAATAATAATAGTAATAATAATGACCCAAAGACAGCTATCTCTAAAAATGACTCTTTTTCTGACACATTGATTCAGGGATCTTTGTAGCTTCCATGTTAATCATCCAAAGGTGACACAGATTTTAGCATCTTGAAATTGCGTAACCATGGCGTAACCATGGTGACACACACAATCATCATTCCCTGGCCAGTGAGTGTACGTGTGACATCATTAAAGCAGGAAAACGAAGTTAACTTATACTAACCTACAACCATTAAACAAATTCATAGAGCCAGACTAATCTAATGCTCATATTAAACAATAGATCATCGATTGCGACATTCTCAATGCAATTAATAAACAATGAAATAAAAATTATATTATCTCTCTTTTATATCCTGACATTTATGTTTTACTGAAATAAAGATAAACTAAATAATATGTGAAACATGGAACATGTATTCAAAATGTAAAAGTGCACCACTTCGTGTTCTTGAGATTAACCTTGATGTTCACTTTTGGAAGTCATCCAGTTATAGCATCTTATAAGTGAATTCACTGAAAAGTAAAAGCACAGTCAAGCACAGTCTTGAAGAGTATAAAATAATGCTGAGTGAATTCAGAATAATTATTAAAGCCAGGCCATATATAGCAATTTGCCAAACATATGTGCATATCATGACATGGATAAAATTAATAAAATACTGATGCTGAGATCTAAGAGTTGTTGGCGTAAAAGTTTGTTTGTATGACAAGTCATTGACCTCTAGTGTAAAACATCGTATTTGAAAATCTAAGATTTTGTAGCCTATAGATACAATTTAAGAAACAGAAAAAAAAAACATTTCTTAAATTCTTAAAAGATGATATGTTGGGCAGCATGGTGGTGTAGTGAATAGCACTGTCACCTCAATGCAAGAAGGTACCAAGTTCAAATCCTGACCCAGGGCCTTTCTGCGTGCAGTTTGCCTGTTTTCCCCTTGTCCACTTGGGTTTGCATGGGGTACTCAGGTTTCGTCCCATAGTCCAAAGACACACAGTGGGCTAATTGGAGACTCTAAATTGGGCATAGGTACAAATGTGTGAGCGACTGGTGTGTGGGCCACCTGATTGGCCATCTGTCCTGCGTGTATTATTGCCTCTCCAAAAATTGCATGCTGGGATAAGTGGTTTAAGAAAATGGATAGATGGATGGATGATACATGTTACATTCGT